>NC_069503.1:150269965-150569965 GCF_027579735.1 Bombina bombina
GAGTGTAACGTATTTTTGATGTGTTTTGTGACACTTTTTTGTTTCACAAAACAATTAACTACAGCTCTGAGGTTGCGCTAACCCAATGAGCGTTAACTTAAATTGCGCTCAAGTGATCGTGTTTACTTTCAACTTGTAATACAAGAGATAAACCTGATGCCCACAAACACCTGCGATAGAACCCTTTTCACTTGCGTGTAACGATTAGCGCTCTATTCGTAATCCAGCCCTAAATGAGAAATATTTGCAGAAGGTTGTTAAATGTATTAAGCTAGACTGTGTGAATGAAGATGGCTTGTATGAAGAATTCTGTTGAACCAAATTGTATCAAATTGTAAAATAAAGTTGTTGTTTTTTTTTCAGTAGCTACTGTATAATTTGTCAATTTCCTTCATCAAATTTGTCAATTTCTTAGTCTCCCTCAGTTTCTTCAAACAAAGTTGTCAACTGTAGTATTGGTTTGAAGATGCAGCATAACAAAGGACGTTGCACACATCTACATAGGGATACGGTATGAAAAAAGTCCAATAAATTGCAGCTATATCTAGACAAGAAGCCAATTATGGGTTATTTACAGTCTATACTCCTGGGAACACCTTATTGACACCTGCTTGACATAAAAAGTAAATGGCTCATAATATTCTAAAAGTGTGAAGTAATGACTATCTGTAATATGTTCCCTATACAAAAGAGTGAGATTTCACACTCCTCCCCACACTTAAAATGACAAAAACACACACATAAACACATACGTGCACACAAACTGTAATTATAGCAAGTTAAAAAAAAAGAGCAAACGACTTTTCCTGACACCGCACACAATGCATAAATAGTCTTTATGGCTATTCTTTGATGTCCTTTTTTTTTTTTTGTATGGCTGGTTCTTCAAAGCTTCGAGCAGACCCTTAAGCAATACTACAAAGCCATTTTATAACTGTTTTATGAAAAGATATTTGTCTTAACATCATTATATCCAAAGAATTTCTTTTTAGAGGGCATAAGCTATGACACTCCGTGGCTTAATACCACTTCATCATCAATACATAAAATATGTACTTTCTAATAGATTTCCAGTTTGATAGTGTTGAATTGTCTGCCAGGGTATGATAATTTATTCTGAGGTTTTTGACCATAGTGAGAAAAAAACTATTGTTAATATCTTGGCTCCAAAGCATTGGTAAGAGCAGTCTGGCAATTTAAATATTTTTTTTCCGTATTTTTTTGCCTTTACTTTTGTTCTAATTAAAAGTTTTGAAATGCCCCATTCCGAACTGAAGTGCAAGTATAAATTACAATTTCTATCTTTTAAATCATCTTTTAGACTTTTTTAACCACTTAACGAGTACGACAAGGACGTAAACCGTAGGGCACGTGTCCTTAAGGGAATTTCAGCCCGGTAATAGCATGGGTCTCATCCAAAGCAGTTTCATGCGCTATTACTACATGCCAAACTCCAATGGTGGTCTCAATGGTGTAGGTATATAACCCCTGAGAGTAAAAATGACAGTAGACAGGGTATGATGGCTGTCTTTAAGGGGTTGAAATATTTAGATTTTTTTAAAGTTATTTCTTGTCCAACCAGTTGTACTGACCAGTAGCAGACCTACTGCAAAAATTATTTTGGGCCCCCCAAAGGTAACTAGTAGTAAGCAATAGTAATAATAAACATACTGCTCTGTATAGTGATTGTGAGGATAGAAATAGATAGATAGATAGATAGATAGATAGATAGATAGATAGACAGATAGATCCCATAGATAGATAGATAGATAGATAGATAGATAGATAGATAGATGATAGATAGATGATAGATAGATAGATAGACCACTTAGATAGATAGATAGATAGATAGATAGATAGATAGATAGATGATAGATAGATAGATAGATAGATAGATGATAGATAGATAGATAGATATGATTGATTGATTTATTGATGATAGATAGATAGATAGAAAGATAGATAAATAGATAGACAATAGATAGATATTATGATTGATATATAGATAGATGATAGATAGATATTATAATTGATAGATAGATATTATGATTGATAGATAGACAAATAATATGATTGATTGATAGATAGATAGATAGATAGATAGATAGATGATAGATAGATAGATAGATAGATGATAGATAGATACATAGATAAAAAGATAGATTGATAGATGATAGCTAGATAGATAGATAGATAGATAATTTGTGCCCTTCCAAAACTTATTTTACTAATGAACCTATGCTCATTTACACTAAATGTCTTTCAGCTAATCAGCGTTATTTGTAAGCACCAATCAGCCAATATAAGCATTGCAGGAATTACATAGCTGATGCAGTAGCATAAATAGATTTTACTTCCGTCTTATCAGGCAAAAAAAAAACATGTTTAAAGGGACAGTCTGCACCAAAATATTTATTGTTTTAAAAGATAGATAATCCCTTTATTACCCATTCCCTAGTTTTGCAAAACCAACACAGTTCTAATAATACACGTTTTACCTCTGTGATTATCTTATATCTAAGCCTCTGCAAACTGACCCTTATTTTAATACTTTTGACTGACTTGCATTTTAGCCAATCAGTTCTGGCTCCTAGCCAAAATTTAAATATTTTTTCCCGTATATTTTTGCCTTTACTTTTGTTCTAATTAAAAGTTTTGAAATGCCCCATTCCGAACTGAAGTGCAAGTATAAATTACAATTTCAATCTTTTAAATCATCTTTTAGACTTTTTTAACCACTTAACGAGTACGACATGGACGTAAACCGTATGGCACGTGTCCTTAAGGGAATTTCAGCCCTGTAATAGCATGAGTCTCATCAAAAGCAGTTTCATGCGCTATTACTACATGCCAAACTCCAGGAGGCGTTCGGAAATAGTGTGGTCTCAATGCTGTAGGTATATAACCCCTCAGAGTAAAAATGACAGTAAACAGGGTACAATGGCTGTCTTTAAGGGGTTGAAATAATTAGATTTTTTTAAAGTTATTTCTTGTCCAACCAGTTGTACTGACCAGTAGCAGACCTACTGCAAAAATTATTTTGGGCCCCCCAAAGGTAACTAGTAGTAAGCAATAGTAATAATAAACATGCTGCTCTGTATAGTGATTGTGAGGATAGATATAGATAGATAGATAGATAGATAGATAGATAGATAGATCCCATAGATAGATGATAGATAGATAGATAGATAGATAGATGATAGATAGATAGATAGATAGATAGATAGACCACTTAGATAGATAGATAGATAGATAGATAGATAGATATGATTGATTGATTGATTGATTGATGATAGATGATAGATAGATAGATAGATAGATAGAAAGATAGATAGATAAATAGATAGACGATAGATAGATATTATGATTGATATACAGTATAGATAGATGATAGATATTATAATTGATAGATAGATATTATGATTGATAGATAGACAAATAATATGACTGATTGATAGATAGATAGATAGATAGATAGATAGATACATAGATAAAAAGATGGATTGATAGATGATAGCTAGATAGATAATTTGTGCCCTTCCAAAACATATTGTACCTATGAACCTATGATCATTTACACTAAATGTCTTTCAGCTAATCAGCGTTATTTGTAAGCACCAATCAACCAATATAAGCATTGCAGGAATTACATAGCTGATGCAGTAGCATAAATAGATTTTACTTCCGTCTTATCAGGTAAAAAAAAAAACATGTTTAAAGGGACAGTCTGCACCAAAATATTTATTGTTTTAAAAGATAGATAATCCCTTTATTACCCATTCCCTAGTTTTGCAAAACCAACACAGTTATAATAATACACGTTTTACCTCTGTGATTATCTTGTATGTAAGCCTCTGCAAACTGCCCCTTATTTCAATACTTTTGACTGACTTGCATTTTAGCCAATCAGTGCTGGCTCCTAGGAACTCCACATGCGTGAGCCCAGTGTTATCTTTATGAAACACATGAACTAACACCCTCTAGTGGTGAAAACTGTAAAAATGCCCTGAGATAAGAGGCGGCCTTCAAGGGCTTAGAAATAAGCATATGAACCTCCTAGGTTTAGCTTTCAACTAAGTAAACCAAGAGAACAAAGCAAAATTGGTGATAGAACCAAATTGGAAAATTGTTTAAAATGACATGCCCTATCTAAATGATGAAAGTTTGTTATGGACTAGACTGTCCCTTTAATGCTGAAAAGTGAGCACAATATTCCTTCAATAAATGTTGGTCATTATTTAAAGGAAATTAATCTTAAAGGTATCAGTCATGATGTCACTGGAATTCTCAACGCCTCCTCTGCTCACAGTTACTCCTGTATTACTTCTTCCTAGAAATGTATAATGGCACAATTACAGAGACTCTTCAGTTAATTTATGGCTGCAGATTCACAGCCAATGTTGTGTCAGTGTCGATTACCTTTTATTGGACTTCCCGTTATTACCTTAAAGGGGCACACAAGTCAAAATTAAGCTTTCATGATTCAGATAGAGCAGCAATTTTAAACAACTTTCCAACTTACTTACATTAACAAAATGTGCACAGTCTTTTTATGTTTACACTTTTTGAGTCACCAGCTACTATTGAGCATGTGCAATAATTTACAGAATATACATATATGCATTTGTGATTGGCTAATGGCTGTCATATGATAAAGGGTTGTGGAAATAGACATAACATTGAAATTTGTCAGAAAAAAATCTACTACTAATTTGAAGTTCAGACTCAGGGCATGATATTTAAAACCTCACCACTCAGGTGAGATATTCTAAGAAGTCTTGTTGGTATGGTGAGGCCCTTAACCCCTTAGTGACCAGAACATTTTTCAATTTTCTTACCGTTAGGGACCAGGGCTATTTTTACATTTCTGCGGTGTTTGTGTTTAGCTATAATTTCCCTCTTACTCATTTACTGTACCCACACATATTATATACAGTTTTTCTCACCATTTAATGAAATTTCTAAAGATACCATTATTTTTATCATATCATATAATTTACTTTCAAAAAATATATAAAATTTGATGAGAAAATTGAAAAAAAAACCCACTTTTTCTGAATTTGACCCCCAAAATCTGTTACACATCTACAACCACCAAACAACACCCATGCTAAATAGTTTGTAAATTTTGTCTTGAGTTTAGAAATACTGAATGTTTACATGTATTTTGATTTTTTTTTGCAAGTTATAGGGCAATAAGTACAAGTAGCACTTTGCTATTTTCAAACCATTATATTTCAAAATTAGCGATAGTTACATTGTAACACTGATATCTGTCAGGAATCCCTAAATAACCCTTCACAATTTCACATGTATATATTTTTTTTTAGTAGACAAAACCAAAGTATTGATCTAGGCCCATTAGCCACCATTTCACCGCCGAATGCGATCAAATAAAAAAAAAAGTTAACTTTTTCACAAACTTTAGGTTTCCCACTAAAATTATTTACAAACAGCTTGTGCAATTATGGCACAAATGGTTGTAAATGCTTCTCTGGGATCCCCTTTGTTCAGAAACAGCAGACATATATGGCTTTGGTATCAAGGAAAAGGACCCTATTAAGAAAATAGGGAAAGGATGCTCTTTCTACACATAGAATATATATATCTCCACTTAAAATTTAACTTTTACTAGTTATGGTTATAAAGGCAGCAGAAATGGAGATTATATCTAGCGTGCCAGAAACATTAATTAAAAACACAACTCTGTAATTGTAACTTGTATAAAGTGCCTCTATTTAGGAACTGTGTCCTGTATTGCCCTATATTAGGGTAGATAAGCCACTTGTTTTTTTTCTGAGGAAGCGTATAAGTGAAATGCGACTGCGTCAGGGGCATCTTGTGTTAATTTTTAATCTGCACTCTGTTAATTTTAGACTATCTACAAATCTATATTACTATTTGTTGTTGTAATACTTAGGGCATATTGTGGGAAGGATGGGGAAGGGATATATAGTATATTTGGTGTAAAAAAGTGGCTTATCTACCCTAATATAGGGTAATACAGGACACAGTTCCAAAATAGAGGCTCTTATATTTACCTAACACTGTTGGTTCGGTTTTTCTTTTTCCCCTTCCACCATACCCACATATGTGACAGACAACTAAAAATTAGCAACTTTGAAGCACTTTATACAAGTTACAATTACAGAGTTGTGTTTTTAATTATTTTTTCTGTCACGCTAGATATAATCTCCATTTCTGCTGCCTTTTTAACCATAACTAGTAAAAGTAAAATTTTAAGTGGAAATATATATATTCTATGTGTAGAAAGAGTATCCTTTCCCTATTTATTATTATTATTATTATTATCGGTTATTTGTAGAGTGCCAACAGATTCTGCAGCGCTATAAGCAAAGGGGGAGTACAACAAAACAATTATAGGGATCAAATGGGTAGAGGGCCCTGCCAAGAGTTGCACTGTTGTAGTCAGCTCTTAAGAAGGTGATCTACAAACAGCTGGACTTTTAGGTTTACATGCTAAGGGGGTTCAGGGGATAGCAATGGAGGAGAGGAACTGGTATAAAGAAAGGTTAGTGTAGGTTGTATGCATCTCTAAACAGTAGAGTCTTTAGGGAGCACTTGAAGCTTTTAAAACTAGAAGAGAGTCTTGTGGAGCGAGGCAGAGAGTTCCACAAGATGGGAGCCAGTCTGGAGAAGTCCTGTAAATGGGAGTGTGATGAGGTGACAAGAGAGGAGGAGAGTAAGAGGTCATGAGCAGAGCGAAGGGGACGGGAGGGAGAGTATCTAGAGACAAGGTCTGAGATGTAGGGGGGAGCAGTTCAATTGAGGGCTTTGTATGTCAGAGTGAGAGTTTTGTGTTTGATCCTAGAGGCAAGAGGAAGCCAGTGAAGGGATTGGCAGAGAGGTGCAGCAGATGAAGAGCGACGTGTAAGGAAGATGAGTCTGGCAGAGGCATTCATTATGGATTGTAAAAGAGCTAGGCTGCAAGTGGGGAGACCAGAGAGGAGTTGCAGTAATCAAGGTGGGAAAGAATGAGAGAGTGGATTAAAATCTTAGTTGTGTCTTGTGTAAGGAAGTGTCTAATTTTAGAGATGTTTTTAAGGTGGAAGTGGCAGGCTTTAGCCAGGGACTGAATGTGAGGAGTGAAGGAAAGATCTGAGTCAAATGTGACCCCGAGACATCAGGCATGCGGGGTAGGGGTAATGATGGAGTTGTCGACAATTATAGAGATATTGGGGGTGGAGATTTTGGAAGAAGGGGGGAAAATGAGGAGCTCAGTTTTGGAGAGATTTAGCTTGAGGTAGTGAGAGGACATCCAGGAAGATATGTGAGAAAGACAGTTAGTGACACGGGTTAGCAAGGAAGGAGATAGGTCTGGTGCAGAGAGGTAGATTTGGGTGTCATCGGCATACAAATGATATTGGAAACCGTGGGACTTAATTAGGGAACCTAGTGATGATGTGTAGATTGAGAAGAGAAGGGGACCGAGGACAGAGCCTTGCGGTACTCCGACAGAAAGTGGTGACGGGGCAGAGGAGGCCCCAGAGAAGGCTACACTGAAGGTACGGTTTGATAGGTAGGAAGAGAGCCATGAAAGGACTGTGTCACAGATGCCGAAGGATTGGAGGGTTTGGAGCAAAAGAGGGTGGTCGACAGTGTCAAAGGCTGCGGACAGATCAAGGAGGATAAGCAGAGAGAAGTGGCCTTTTGATTTAGCTGTAAGTAGGTCGTTGGTGACCTTAACAATAGCTGTCTCTGTGGAGTGATAGGGATGAAATCCAGATTGCAGCAGGTCAAGAAGGGAGTTTAACGTAAGGAATGGGATAGGCATGCATATACTAGTTTTTCGAGAAGCTTTGAAGCAAGAGGGAGGAAGGAAATAGGGCGGTAGTTGGATGGGGAGGTAGGATCAAGGGAAGGTTTTTTGAGGATAGGTGTGACCAGTGCATGTTTCATCGATGAGGGAAATGTACCAGTGCTGAGGGAGAGGTTGAAAATGTGTGTTAGTATAGGGGTAAGGGTAGCAGAGAGGGAGGGGAGTAGCTGTGAGGGGATAGGGTCAAGGGGACAGGTAGTGAGGTGAGAGCGCAGTATAAGTGCGAAACTTCTTCCTCAGAAACAGGGAAGAATGAACTAAGTTTCAGGTTATGAGGGTTGTGGTTGAGTGAGAGCATTTGAGGGGGGGGGAGAGAATGGAATTATGTTGAGAGCTGATTTCATGTCTGATGGAGTCAATTTTGTTAATGAAGTGACTGGCAAAGTCTTGAGCTGACAGAGAAGTTGTATTAGGAAGTGGGGTAGGGCGGAGGAGAGTATTGAAAGTGGAGAACAGACGTTGTGGGTTTGAAGAAAGATTAGAGATAAGAGTAGAGAAGTAGTGTTGCTTGTGGAGATTAAGGGCAGAGTAGTAGGAGTTCAAGATGAATTTGTAATGAAGAAAAATTTTCTTAATAGGGTCCTTTTCCTTGATAAAAATGTTGTAATATGCTGTAAGCACACTCCCAACGAGTTACCTCCTTCTATAATTTAGACAACAAGATCAGTTAGGAGAAAATAGATTTCTCGCTTTTTTCCAGAAATTCAGGGATCACTCCCCTTTGTTTTGTTATATATGGCTTTGGCATTGCGTTTTTTTGTAATTAGAAGGTCGCTAAATGCCGCTGCACACCACACGTGTATTATGCCCAGCAGTAAAGTGGTTAATTAGATAGCTTCTGAGTTAATTTTAGCTTTAGTATAGAGATCAGCCTCACACCTGACGCATTTCACCTCCTGATCCCTCCCTGACCCCCCTCAAACAGCTCTCTTCCCTCCCCCATCCCACAATGGTCACCCCCATCTTAAGTACTGGCAGAAAGTCTGTAAGTACTAAATGAAAAGGCTTTATATATATATATATATATATATATATATATATATATATATATTTATATACATACATTTTCTGCAGTGTAGGTTCCCCCCTAACCCCCCAACCTCCACAATCCCTCCCAAAGAGCTCTCTTAACCTCCCCCCTCTTCCTATTTGTGGCCATCTTAGGTAATGGCAGCTGTCTGCCAGTACCCAGTTTGTAATAAAATTAGGCTCAATTTTATTTATTTTTTTGATAGACTATTTTTTTCCGTAGTGTAGCTGCCCCCCTTCAAAACCCTCCCCCCCTCCCAGATCCCTTTCCCGACACTTATCCCCCCTCTCCATCGTTGCCACTCACATATGATTTTCCATAGCTTAGCGGTCTCATTTTTGGGGGAAAACAAGTATCACGCAGAATTTGATATTTTGAAACAGAACAAAATATATGCAGACTACAAGGTCCTTGTTAATCTCACTTAATCCTGTTGAGTTTACAGCAAAGTTAGTGTCAGATCTCACATAGCTACATATCCCACCATGATGCTTTGTAACTCATTACAACAATTCTAACAAAATACACCTAACACATAAATGAAATGCACATTTATGTTGTGAATACATTATATTAGAACACTTTTCAGTATACAAAGCAAATTATTATATTATTAGCACAGTACAGTCAATGCCACACTTTGGCTGGCCCAGATCCAATAAAACCTGTTTGTTAAACTAATTTCTTGTTTAATTCATCATAACTCGAAACTTATGGAATTCATAAAGACGTGTAACAGCTTGTTTACACCAGGGAGAGCGCTAAGGTAACTATTAGTACTGAATAAAGGGAAAACAAAGGAAATGTGTGAAATAGATCACTTTTATTGACAATGTATCCTAAACAAAGCAATAATTATACATTATGCAATACTTAGATCAGTGTTTCTTAACTGCGGTCCTCAAGTACCCCCAACAGGCCAGGTTTTCATTATAGCTAAATTAGAGCACAGGTGAAATAATCAGCTGATCAGTAACCATGGTTACTAGCCTGCTCTGACCCATCAACAAGCCATATTATATTGCTAATGGCTTGTTAACTGCTAAAGATGGCAAACACTGGCAGGGAAGAAGATAGAAGTCATCACAAACAAGAGGAACTCCATCTCATCAGGTGAAAAACACTTTGTAGAAGATGTTCAGCTTGATCTCATTTGAACAGAAATAGTCCAGGTTCAACACTGTGATGATACCCAAAAGCAACACTGAACCAAACTTTTAGTCTGCATCTCTCCCTGCATGGTGTCAGAGAGACAGTTGTGACTTGCCGCAGCTCTTTGCCCGCACAGAATCACAGAGCTAACGTTTTATTGCAAGACTGTGAACAATACATTAACAATGGAGAGTTCGCAATAGAGGAGTCTGTCAGCTGGTATATTGTTGTTCTGAGCCAGCGTGTGACATCACCACCCGGCAAAGCACGCTGATTGGACACACCTCTTCTCCTGACACTGCTTGCAATAACACACACTTCTCCAGACCCTGACACTTTTTCCGGCCCCTACTGGCCGCTTTCTCAAGGGGATAGTGTGTGTAAGCAGATCTAGGCTACTATTTAAACCACTTGAGTGCCCTCTATTGGTTAATTTAAGCACATACAATATATAATAATTGGCACTCCATGATAGTAGCGTCTCACAGAACAGTTAAACATTTACTTATTAATAAAAACTTAACAGCAGACAAATACTAAAAATACAATAAATTCATATAAATTTAAAACCTTCATTCCATCAATTTTTTTAAAAAAAACTAACGGCTAGATTTGGAGTTTTGTCGGTAATGACCCGAAAAACTAACGCCGGCTTTTTTATGGCCGCACCATAAAAATAACTCTGGTATTGAGAGTCCACATAAAGGCTGCGTTAGGCTCCAAAAAAGGAGCGTAGAGCATTTTTAACGCAGCTTCAACTCTCGATACCAGAGTTGCTTACGCAAGCGGCCAGCCTCAAAAACTTGCTCGTGCACGATTCTCCCATAGGAAACAATGGGGCTGTTTGAGCTGAAAAAAAACCAAACACCTGCAAAAAAGCCGCGTTCAGCTCCTAACACAGCCCCATTGTTTGCTATGGGGAAACACTTCCTACGTCTGCACCTAACACCCTAACATGTACCCCGAGTCTAAACACCCCTAACCTTACACTTATTAACCCCTAATCTGCCACCCCCGCTATCGCTGACCCCTGCATATTATTATTAACCCCTAATCTGCCGTTCCGTAAACCGCCGCTACTTACATTATTCCTATGTACCCCTAATCTGCTGCCCTAACATCGCCAACCCCTATATTATATTTATTAACCCCTAATCTGCCCCCCACAATGTCGCCTCCACCTGCCTACACTTATTAACCCCTAATCTGCCGACCGGACCTGAGCGCTACTATAATAAAGTTATTAACCCCTAATCCGCCTCACTAACCCTATAATAAATAGTATTAACCCCTAATCTGCCCTCCCTAACATCGCCGACACCTAACTTCAATTATTAACCCCTAATCTGCCGACTGGAGCTCACCGCTATTCTAATAAATGTATTAACCCCTAAAGCTAAGTTTAACCCTAACACTAACACCCCCCTAAGTTAAATATAATTTACATCTAACGAAATGAATTATCTCTTATTAAATAAAGTATTCCTATTTAAAGCTAAATACTTACCTGTAAAATAAATCCTAATATAGCTACAATATAAATTATAATTATATTATAGCTATTTTAGGATTAATATTTATTTGACAGGCAACTTTGTAATTATTTTAACCAGGTACAATAGCTATTAAATAGTTAAGAACTATTTAATAGCTACCTAGTTAAAATAATTACAAAATTACCTGTAAAATAAATCCTAACCTAAATTACAATTAAACCTAACACTATACTATCATTAAATTAATTAAATACAATACCTACAATTACCTACAATTAAACCACACACTTCACTATCAATAAATAAATTAAATACAATTCCTACAAATAACTACAATGAAATAAACTAACTAAAGTACAAAAAATAAAAAAGAACTAAGTTACTAAAAATAAAAAAATATTTACAAACATAAGAAAAATATTACAACAATTTTAAACTAATTACACCTACTCTAAGCCCCCTAATAAAATAACAAAGACCCCCAAAATAAAAAATGCCCTACCCTATTCTAAATTACTACAGTTCAAAGCTCTTTTACCTTACCAGCCCTGAACAGGGCCCTTTGCGGGGCATGCCCCAAAGAATTCAGCTCTTTTGCCTGTAAAAAAAAAACATACAATACCCCCCCCCCCCAACATTACAACCCACCACCCACATACCCCTAATCTAACCCAAACCCCCCTTAAATAAACCTAACACTAAGCCCCTGAAGATCTTCCTACCTTATCTTCACCATACCAGGTTTACCGATCCGTCCTGAAGAGCTCCTCCGATGTCCTGATCCAAGCCCAAGCGGGGGGCTGAAGAGGTCCATGATCCGGCTGAAGTCTTCATCCAAGCGGGAGCTGAAGAGGTCCATGATCCGGATGAAGTCTTCATCCAAACGGGAGCTGAAGAGCTCCATGATCCGGATGAAGTCTTCTATCAACGTCATCTTCAATCTTCTTTCTTCCGGATCCATCTTGCAGACCTCCGACGCGGAACATCCTCTTCTCCCGACGCCTACTAGCCGAATGACGGTTTCTTTAAGGGACGTCATCCAAGATGGCGTCCCTCGAATTCCGATTGGCTGATAGGATTCTATCAGCCAATCGGAATTAAGGTAGGAATATTCTGATTGGCTGATGGAATCAGCCAATCAGAATCAAGTTCAATCCGATTGGCTGATCTAATCAGCCAATCAGATTGAGCTCGCATTCTATTGGCTGATCGGAACAGCCAATAGAATGCGAGCTCAATCTGATTGGCTGATTGGATCAGCCAATCGGATTTAACTTGATTCTGATTGGCTGATTCCATCAGCCAATCAGAATATTCCTACATTAATTCCGATTGGCTGATAGAATCCTATCAGCCAATCGGAATTCGAGGGACGCCATCTTGGATGACGTCCCTTAAAGGAACCGTCATTCGGCTAGTAGGCGTCGGGAGAAGAGGATGTTCCGCGTCGGAGGTCTGCAAGATGGATCCGGAAGAAAGAAGATTGAAGATGCCGTTGATAGAAGACTTCATCCGGATCATGGACCTCTTCAGCTCCCGCTTGGATGAAGACTTCATCCGGATCATGGACCTCTTCAGCTCCCGCTTGGATGAAGACTTCAGCCGGATCATGGACCTCTTCAGCCCCCCGCTTGGGCTTGGATCAGGACATCGGAGGAGCTCTTCAGGACGGATCGGTGAACCTGGTATGGTGAAGATAAGGTAGGAAGATCTTCAGGGGCTTAGTGTTAGGTTTATTTAAGGGGGGTTTGGGTTAGATTAGGGGTATGTGGGTGGTGGGTTGTAATGTTGGGGGGGGGGTATTGTATGGGTTTTTTTTACAGGCAAAAGAGCTGAACTTCTTGGGGCATGCCCCGCAAAGGGCCCTGTTCAGGGCTGGTAAGGTAAAAGAGCTTTGAACTTTAGTAATCTAGAATAGGGTAGGGCATTTTTTTATTTTGGGGGTCTTTGTTGTTTTATTAGGGGGCTTAGAGTAGGTGTAATTAGTTTAAAATTGTTGTAATATTTTTCTTATGTTTGTAAATATTTTTTTATTTTTTGTAACTTAGTTCTTTTTTATTTTTTGTACTTTAGTTAGTTTATTTCATTGTAGTTATTTGTAGGAATTGTATTTAATTTATTTATTGATAGTGTAGTGTTAGGTTTAATTGTAGGTAATTGTAGGTATTTTATTTAATTAATTTAATGATAGTATAGTGTTAGGTTTAATTGTAATTTAGGTTAGGCTTTATTTTACAGGTAATTTTGTAATTATTTTAACTAGGTAACTATTAAATAGTTCTTAACTATTTAATAGCTATTGTACCAGGTTAAAATAAATACAAAGTTACCTGTAAAATAAATATTAATCCTAAAATAGCTATAATATAATTATAATTTATATTGTAGCTATATTAGGATTTATTTTACAGGTAAGTATTTAGCTTTAAATAGGAATAATTTATTTAATAAGAGATAATTAATTTCGTTAGATGTAAATTATATTTAACTTAGGGGGGTGTTAGTGTTTGGGTTAGACTTTAGGGGTTAATACATTTATTAGAATAGCGGTGAGCTCCAGTCGGCAGATTAGGGGTTAATAAGTGTAGGCAGGTGGAGGCGACGTTGAGGGGGGCAAATTAGGGGTTAATAAATATAATATAGGGGTCGGCGGTGTTAGGGGCAGCAGATTAGGGGTACATAAGGATAACGTAGGTGGCGGCGCTTTGCGGTCGGCAGATTAGGGGTTAATTATTGTAGGTAGCTGGCTGCGACGTTGTGGGGGGCAGATTAGGAGTTAATAAATATAATATAAGGGTCGGCGGTGTTAGGGGCAGCAGATTAGGGGTACATAAGGATAACGTAGGTGGCGGTGCTTTGCGGTCGGCAGATTAGGGGTTAATAAGTGTAGGTAGCTGGCTGCGACGTTGTGGGGGGCAAATTAGGGGTTAATAAATATAATATAGGGGTCGGTGGTGTTAGGGGCAGCAGATTAGGGGTACATAAGGATAACGTAGGTGGCAGCGCTTTGCGGTCGGCAGATCAGGGGATAATAAGTGTAGGTAGGTGGAGGCGACGTTGTGGGGGGCAGGTTAGGGGTTAATAAATATAATACAGGGGTCGGCGGTGTTAGGGGCAGCAGATTAGGGGTACATAAGGATAACGTAGGTGGCGGTTGGCAGATTAGGGGTTAAAAAAAATTATTCGAGTGTCGGCGATGTGGGGGGACCTCGGTTTAGGGGTACATAGGTAGTTTATGGGTGTTAGTGTACTTTAGAGCACAGTAGTTAAGAGCTTTATAAACCGGCGTTAGCCCAGAAAGCTCTTAACTACTGACTTTTTTCCTGCGGCTGGAGTTTTGTCGTTAGATGTCTAACGCTCACTTCAGCCACGACTCTAAATACCGGAGTTAGAAAGATCCCATTGAAAAGATAGGATACGCAATTGACGTAAGGGGATCTGCGGTATGGAAAAGTCGCGGCTGAAAAGTGAGCGTTAGACCCTATTTTGAGTGACTCCAAATACCGGCGGTAGCCTAAAACCAGCGTTAGGAGCCTCTAACGCTGGTTTTCACGGCTAACGCCAAACTCCAAATCTAGGCCATAGAGACAAACACATACACTTCAAAACATATTTCCTTAAAAAAATATATTTCTTAAAAAATTATTGTTATTGTATAAAAGATACCCTTCCTACCTAAAACTAATAAATATAATTTAGATGTAAAGTTGATAATATCCTACTCTATCCTTAACTAATAGACGATTATACAATAGAAATTAAGAAATATATTATGTTAAATATTAAAATTATTTAGATATTAAAACTATTAAATTGTTTCTGATAGTTACCTATATACAGAAATGTCCTCATATAAATGCAGCTATGTCTATATCGACATTTAAACCATTTGGTGCTAAAGTAGCCAATCTGTGGATCCAAATTGTCTCACGCTTTCGTAGTGACAACAGTCTATCGCCACCTCTTGCATTAAGAGGCACCATCTCAATACCTTTTATTATGAGCGTTTTTGGGTCACAGTTATGTGTACTACAGAGATTTCTGGGCACACTGTGTTTCTGAAAGGAGTTCTTTATATTCGCAATGTGTTCACTAAATCGTTTGGGCAGTGTGCTCTTGGTACGGCCCACATATTGCAGGCCACACCCACACTGTAATAAATAGACCACATAGGTACTTTTGGATGTAATAAATTGCCTAATTTAAAAACTCTCCCTGTGGTATTAGATACAAAAGTAGATCTATTTGGATCAACATAATTACACATAGGGCACCTACTTTTATGGCATTTATAGGTCTCTTGTAATTTTAAAAAATTGTCATTCATTTTACCTTTATCATTTCTGTTATTTGGATTATTTTCCCTAAATCTACTGGGTGCTAAATAATTTTTCAAATTAGTACTTTTCCTAAAGGCTATGTTTGGATAATCATCCAAACGTGACTTTAAAAGGGGATCACTCCCAAGTATCGGCCAATATTTCTTTAGAACATTTCTAACCTTAGAGACTCCTACTCCATATTGTGTTATAAATTTTACAGATGAGACGTCTTTATTTGTGTTCCCTTTTGTTAGACCTTCTCTATCCTTTTTGTTAACTAGGAGATTATTGCCATCAATAGCACTGACTTCTGACAATTGTTTGTTTATTTTATTCTCATCATATCTTATACTAATCAGTTTGTCCTTAAGCACACTTGCTTTACTCTCATAATCACTAAGCTTAGAATAGTTTCTCCTTAGTCTCATGAATTGGCTTTTAGGAATATTCTGAATCCATTTTCTGTAATGATTACTTTCTGCATGCAATAATAGCCCATTACTATCAACATTTTCCCTGAAGTTACTGGTGAGAATTTTTCCATTTTCAATAAATATTTTAAGATCTAATAATACTATAAAATCAGATTGTATGCAACCAACAAATTTATCATTAAAATTATTATTATTTAAATAGCTAATAAAATTATTTGCCTCTTCTATTGTATTATCCCAAATGATAAACTCATCATCAATAAAACGTCTATAAAATTTCAGATGTGGAGTAAAAGGATTATCAGCCCATATAAATAATTCTTCATAAAAACCTATAAAAAGATTTGCATACAATGGGGCAAATTTGGTCTCCATCGCAGTACCACAGATATGGTGGAAATATTCTTTCTCAAAAGTAAAAAAGTAATGTTCTAACACAAACTTGATGCATGCCTTTAGGAATTCAATTTGTTTTCCCGGAAAGACTCCTTTTTTTTTTAGAAAATGTGCACAAGAATCTATCCTCAATTTGTGTGGAATTATGGTATATAAGGACGTTACGTCACATGTAATAAACACATACCATCCTTCCACACAAATATCTCCAATTCCTGCATTAACTCTTGTTGTAATCCATGTATTCTCTCTGATGGTAATATGGTTTCCACCTGGTTACTGGTTTTGGTTATTGAAAAAAAAATTTGATTGGGGGGTTATGATTGTTAGAATGATAATAAGCTCTATGTTGAGTGTCATAATGTTTTGGTTTAGCACCTTCTCTCACCCTATCTCTATCATCTAAATGTCTCAATACTTTAAATCTATTAATAGTGCTAATATTGGAATTTTTACTTTTGTTCTCAGTAGTGCTAATATTGGATTTTTTTCACTTATCATTGGTATCTACATAATTATTATCATTATCTGTCTAATTTCTTTCTTTTGGGTATCCTTTACCATTTCACTCTGGTCATACTGTTAATAATTGTTAATAGTTTTTTTAGATGGATCATTTCTCCTAGAGTTCTTAACATATTTTTTTAATTCCAATTAAAATTTTGTTCATTTTTATAATCTAAGCATCCTTTTTAAGTTTATTTGCTTTTGTTGTTATCAATTCCTTAGTAAGATTTTCTACACTTTTAATGATATTAACATATCATTTTTTATGGTCCCCCTCCAGAGTGATATCCTTAATTTCATTTTCAATCTCATTAATTTCATTTTAAATCTTATCTAGTCTATTTTCCCTGTATTTAATTAATAGCTTAATAAGATTAATAGAACATGTATCTAAAACAGCCTCCCACTCTGTCATAAATTTGACCTCATCTAGGGCAAATGCCATTTTTTTAAATATCCTTAATCCTCTAAGGATAATGTTATGTTTCACATAATTTTCCAATAATATCATATCCTGCCAATCTTTAGCATCCTGTTTTAGGAGTTTCTCATACTGTTTTAAAAGATCTGTTGGATCATCACTAATATCAATTGCAACATCTGCATCATTTAAAAGATCAAGAGACCGTCTCCTATTAGCTCTAAAAGACAAGTTACTCATATTGAGACAATGGTAGACAAGCAGCTCAATCAATAAAGAACAAATACATTGGGGATTGATTCTTGTGCACATTTTCTAAAAGAAAAAGGAGTCTTTCTGGGAAGACAAATTGAATTCCTAAAAGCATGCATCAAGTTTGTATTAGAACAAAAAAAAATTACTTTTGAAACAGAATATTTCTACCAGATCTGTGGAACTGCGATGGGGATCAAATTTGCCCCATTGTATCCAAATCTTTTTAAGGGTTTTTATGAAAAATTATTTATATAGGCTGATAATCCTTTTACTCCACATCTGAAATTTTATAGACGTTTTATTGATGATGTGTTTATCATTTGGGATAATAACATAGAAGAGGCAAACAATTTTATTAGCTATTTAAATAATAATAATTTTGATGTTAAATTTGCAGGTTGCGTAAAATCTGATTTTATAAAATTTTTAGATCATAAAATATTTATTGAAAATGGAAAAATTCTCAGCAGTAACTTCAGGAAAAATGTTGATAGTAATGGGCTATTGCATGCAGAAAGTAATCATTACAGAAAATGGATTCAGAATATTCCTAAAAGCCAATTCATGAGACTAAAGAGAACTGTTCTAAGCTTAGTCATTATGAGAGTGAAGCAAGTGTGCTTAAAGGGACACTTAAGGCAAAATTAAACGTTCATTATTCAGATAGAACATGCAATTTTAATCAACTTTCCAATTTGCTTCCATTAAAGAAAAGTGCACAGTCTTTTTATATTTAAACTTTTCGAGTCACCAGCTCCTACTGAGCATGTGCAAGAATTCACAGAATAAGCATATATGCATTTTTGGCTGATGGCTGTCACATGGTATGTGTATGCATTTGTGATTGACTGATGGCTGTCACATGGTACAGGGGGAGTGGAAATAGACATAACTTTTAAAATTGTCAGAAAAAATATCTACTATTCGTATGAAGTTCAGACTAACTATTGCATTGTCTTGTTATCTTGCATTTGTTGATTATGCAAATCTACTGTGTTGACTGGTACTTTAAGGACAAACTGATTAGTATATGATGAGAATTAAATAAAAAAAACAATTGTCCGAAGTCAGTGCTATTGATCGCAATTGATCCTAGTTAACAAAAAGGATAGAGATGATCTAACAAAAGGGAACACAAATAAAGACATCACATCTGTAAAATTTATAACACAATATGGAGTAGGAGTCTCTAAGGTTAGAAATGTTCTAAATAAATATTGGCCGATACTTAGAAGAGATCCCCTTTTAAAGCCACATTTGGATCATTATCCAAACATAGTCTTTAGGAAAAGTAATAATTTTAAAAATTATTTAGCACCCAGTAGACTAAGGGAAAATAATAAAAAAAATAATAATAATCCTATGTGGGCTATTTATTACAGTGTGGGTGTGGCCTGCAATATGTGGGCCGTACCAAGTGCACACTGTCCAAACGATTTAGTGAACACATTGCGAATATAAAGAACTCCTTTCAGAAACACAGTGTGCCCAGACATTTCTGTAGTAAACATAACCGTGACCCAAAAACGCTCATAATAAAAGGTATTGAGGTGGTACCTTTTAATGCAAGAGGTGGCGATAGACTGTTGTCACTATGAAAGCGTGAGACATTTTGGATCCACAGATTGGCTACTTTAGAACCAAATGACAAGCTAGTACACAAATGGCAATGGTAGCCACACAGGCACTTGTAATAGGCACCAAGACACAAAATAAATAAATAAATAAATATATAGACAAGATAGAAATATAAAATAAAAATATAAAATAAGAAAATAGGTAAAAAAGTTGTACACTATATATACAGGGGACAATCAAATATGGGGCAATCAATCAAATAATGTGAAAATGTACAGTGTACTAACAAATCACAAGCTCAAATCCACACAAGATGGGCCTCCAGGTCTAGATAACCTGTTAATCTAGATAATATAGGCCAGCATGTGGTATATATGTAGATTTACCACAGTGTATATGAGAACAGTCCCAACACATTAACTAATGGGCATACATACATGTACCTATCTGTGCATATAAATATAAGAATCAGACAGATGGATCAGACAGATAGTCCAGATAATAATGATCAATAATACAATAGTCCTACTAATATGATTCCAGGTGATCTCAATGGCACAGATCCAAAGCTGGAGGCAGCTCCTCTAGAGTGTCGCGCCACAACACAGGATATGATGATCTATGACAAAGAAGATAGAGGGTGCCACATAGTGCAAATTAAATAACTCCACAGATGATGACAGTAGATATTAGGAATCTTACTCACATGGTATAAAGCACTGATGTGCAATATAAGCAGTCTGGAACCAACCAGTCGTCCGGTAGACTCAATGGAAATTCAACCAATGGAATCCTCGTCTCACCAAGGAGAGTCCAGAGATGCCAAGATTAGATGAAAGTCCGATCTACTCAGTATTAGGATAGTCAGCAGATGGAATCCTTGTCCCACCCAGGAGAGTCCAGAGATCCCAGGAGTAGATGGAATGTTGAAAGTATCCCAAAAATTAGTTAGGCAGCAAAATGAGAGTATAAAAATTTATTAAAAAGGTTAAAAACAACAGCAACGTGAGTAGACCGGACCTTCATCTAATCTTGGCATCTCTGGACTCTCCTTGGTGAGACGAGGATTCTTTGTCTTAGAACCAAATGGTATAAATGTCGATATAGACATAGCTGCATGTATATGATGACTTTTCTGTATATAAGTAACTATCAGAAACAATTTAATCATTTTAATATCTAAATAATTTTAATATTTAACATAATATATTTCTTAATTTCTATTGTATAATCTTCTATTAGTTAAGGATAGAGTAAGATATCATCAACTTTACATCTAAATTATATTGATTAGTTTTAGGTAGGATGGGTATCTTTATACAATAACAATATTTTTTTTAAGAAATATATTTTTTAAGGAAATATTTTTTGAAGTGTATCTATATATAATGTGTTTTTCTCTATGTTTTTCAAATAAAATGATGGAATGAAGGTTTTAAATTTATATGAATTTATTGTATTTTTAGTATTTGTCTTACATAGAGTGTCTGCTATTAAGCTTTTATTAATAAGTAAATGTTTAACTGTTTTGTGAGCCGCTACTATCACAGAGTGACCATTATATGTGACAAAAATGTATGTGCTTAAATTAACCAATAGAGGGCACTTGAGTGGTTAAATAGTAGCCTACATCTGCTTACACACACTATCCCCTTGAGAAAGCGGCCAGTAGGGGCCGGGAAATGCGTTGGGGTCTGGAGAAGTGTGTGCTATTGCAAGCAGTGTCAGGAGAAGATGTTTGTCCAATCAGCGTGCTTTTCCGGATGGTGACATCACACGCGGGCTCGGAACAATATACCAGCTGACAGACTCCTCTATTGCGAACTCTCTACTGCTATCCTTGGTTTGGGACATTACAGGCTTGATTTTACTCAATGTTTGTGAGTAATTAAATGTTACAAAAAATACCATTTGTGCTAATCATATTGCACTATTGTGGGGTTTCTTTTTGTTTGCGCTTTGTAGATTGGAGGAACAGTGTTGGAGCTAGGCTGCTGGACAAACAGCCTGTGTGTACAGAAGCTACAGACCGGGAACCCTAGGCATACTACATTCCCTTGGAGCTATTGATGCTAATGACTAGTTGCTACATTTAGCCTGTCACGTTCTTTGCAAGTAAGGCTGTTACATAGTGGAGCATAGCGCTCTCTTAGCTGTGTTTGATAATACATTAACAAGCAGTGACATCGCTACTTTCCTGCCAATTGTTTAAAAACAGTATATTAATTTGTCATAATAAAGTTAGTTTTTTATAGCGATATGTAATACTGAAAGCTTATATTGTTTATGTTGTGCACGGAGCAGGAATGTAAACAAAACCTTATTTCCAAGGCTCTAGCTGACCCTCAACTATACGTGTTCTCTAAAAGCAATGTTTTGATATAAAATGCTACACATTAACTGTTTGATTAATTATTTGCGCATGGAATCATGAAAAGTTTCCAATCCCTTATACAGCCCCTTGTTACGGCGAGTTTTGCTCCATTATAACTAACAGAAACTCATTTTGCTTGAGACCGCATAGAACAAGTAATGTATCACCGTGTAAGATACAGGCCACAAAATACACCTTCAAAACATTTTTTTAAAAATGACTAAAAAAGAAAACACACAGCGCCCTCTATAAACAGTCTACTCTAACGTGGAACGAATAAAAAACAAAAGAAAACTAAAAAACAAGACAATCTCTTTAGCTTTGAAATAGCGACACATAACCACGAGTTGTGATACTTCATGACTGAGGGCAATATTTAAATTCCGCATGCATAGCCAAGGTTTAAATATGGACCTCAGGAAGGCCCCAGAATACACAGTCAGCCGCTCATCCAGGTCTTTGGGATTGCAAATTTCATTCTATCCAACTTGTCAACTTTTCTTTAACAAGCGTACATGTGTACAATTAAAGGCACATTCCAGGCAAAAATAAAATATACGCGGGGTTCTTTTCTATTTTTTATAGAAGATGATATATACATGATATAGCCTGATGAAACAGTGTGTTACACTGAGAAACGCGTTGCTGTTGTTTTTATCATTTTAATAAACTTTTAAAATTAGTTTATCAAACCCTCTTTCTGCTGCCGACCATTATTTCCCAAATCTAGGACTCATCTTCCTTTTTAGAGCTGTGGACTCTCTTCCCAGGCCTCTGGACTTGTGGGACTGACCATCGCTGTACAGAACTCCTCTGTGGTTTCTCTGGACTCTCCCTGGTGAGACGAGGATTCCTTTTCTACCTACTGGTCTACCGGACAACGTGGGGTTCCGGACTGCTGGTATTGCACATCTGTGCTTTACACTCTGTGAGTAGGATTCTGCTACCATTCCTGTATTCACATTTGAATTACCTTTTGATCTGCACTATGTGGCACCCTCTATTTTGATTTGTTTAGATTTTCTGGACCTGTGTCACGGCACGACACCCTAGAGGAGCGGCCTACTGTATGAGAGAGACATCATCTGGGACAATCCAGTACTAAAATAAAGGACTACCTCACCATAATTTGCCACCCTTTGGACTATTAGTTTGTATATTTATACATATATTTTTCTGTGTTATATATATTTTTACAATTTTTCACTTCTATCTATTGGTCTATCATTAGCTTATTAGTATAATATTGTATTATATCATATTATATATTATATTTTAAGGGTCCTTTTTCCCTGACCCTAGGCACCTCTTACAAGTACTGTAGTGACGGATCTTGCCACTAGAGTATTTTTCTATATATTAACTAGGATAACTCGATCAAATTCTGTAATCTAACCTCAGTATTCTATAAAGTAATCTCAGCTTAAAATGTTGTGTGAAATGTAGGTGTAATTTCTCAATATGTTACTTTTCCCAGTCTATGTTTAGCTATCGTCACCATTTTACCATACAGCTTTACATGACTGACTATTGGATGTTGGGGGAAGAGAGAGATCTATAAGATTTCAGATACTAACATCAGGTACATAATGATATTAGAAGTTATATGGAATTTCAGTCTGCAGTACTCCGTTATATAAAGGGTCATTATTTGTGTAAAAAACACATTCCCTGTTTATGGAACTCATCTTATGTTCCCCAAATCTGAACTCCCTTAGCATAGAAATGAGGTCCCAAATTGCATCACCTTCAATGTGAAACCAAACAGTTTTGACTTGGGAGCACACAGTGGATTTGTTTTAAGGCATAAATATTGTAAGCAGGAACCTACTGTAGATATCAATTGTTTCCAAGGCACATAAAATACTCCTTATTCTCTGTTGGAAAATGAACAATCTAAAGCATTTGAAGTTTTTTTTTATTTTCATTTATTTAGAACAGCAGACATTGCACAATACATAACAAAAATATGTTATGAAATTAGCCAAGTATACTAGAAACGATGAACTCGAAAGTCACAAAATGTTCACTGTCTGGAGCTAAGTGATTAAGGAACCACACCTATTTAAAGATTCATACAAAGCCTTGGGGGTATAAATCATTACGGAAGTTAATGAACCACAACTCTAGCCATTTCCAACCCTTCAGAGATGAATGGGTTAAATGAACGGCTGCGTCTTAGAAAATATCTCTTCCTGGGGCTATGCCCCGAATTCTCAAGATTCCTGAGCTATAATTCATCAGTTTTCTTATGCATTGCTCATATCTCTGTTCTAGGTATGGGATGCTATGTGGACTAAAGACGCATAGTTCACTTATGACTGGTTAAACTGAACCTAAAGGTCATACTACCTGTATGTGACCTTTCAAAAAAAATGTATTATTAAAGGGACAGTCAACACCAGAATTGTTGTTGTTTAAAAAGATAGATAATCCCTTTATTACCCATTCCCTAATTTTGCATAACCAATATTGTTATAATAATACACTTTTTACCTCTGTGATTAACTTGTATCTAAGCATCTTCTGACATCCCACTGATCACATGACATTTTATTTATTATCTATTGACTTTCATTTTAGCCAATTAGTGCAGTGTCTGCCACAAGCCATAGGCGTGATCACAATGTTATCTATATGGTTTACATGAACTAGCTCTCCCCTGTTGTGAAAAGCAAATAAAAAAGCATGTGATAAGAGGCGGCCTTCAAGGGCTTAGAAATTATCATATGAGCCTTCCTAGGTTTAGCGTTCAGCTAAGAATACCAAGAGAACAAAGCAAAATTGGTGATAAAAGTAAATTGGAAAGTTGTTTAAAATTACATGCTCTATCTGAATCATGAAAGTTTTTTGGACTTGACTATCCCTTTAAGGACAGGGAACATTTTTAACATGATTGTATCTCATAGCAAAAGCTTAATTATGACTTAAGTCATGATTTGTTGCACTAAAATGTGCTAAATATTTATCTAATGAAATACACAATGAACACTCATTGAATAAGTATTAGAGCTGTACAGTAGTGCAGCTTATAGGTTAAGTTTGCAGCACTGTCTGACATTAAAGGGATATGAAACTCAAAAATGTTCTTTTGTGATTCAGACAGAGCATACCATTTAAAAAAAAGTATCCAATTCACTTCTATTATCAAATTTGCTTCATACCTATGATATTCTTTGTTGAAGAGATACCTAGGTAGGCATCTGTAGCACTACATGATAGGAAATAGTGATGTCATCTAGTGCGCTTGCAAATGCATAACATTATACAAAACTGCTGCAATATAATGCTTCAGACGTGGGCAGTCTCCTACGCTTACACTCCTGATTTTCAACAAAAGTTACCAAGAGAACGAAGAATAATTGATAATAGAAGTATGTGAGAAAGTTGATTAAAATCAAATGCTCTATCTGAATCATGAAATAAAATAAATTGGGTTTCATATCCCTTTAAACCTTGTTTTTTAGATGTGTTTAACTCTAGATTACAGAAACTCCTTGACTGGAATTGATAAAAAATTTGATGCAAATTGGTTGAGTATTTTTGGAATAATAAAGTTAAAAATAGTTACTTTTCCTAATTTTTAGATACACGTGTTTGCAAAGGTTAAAAAAATCACGAAAATTCAGAAATTGATGTTGGTGTTTTGTCGTTTAACAATTGTTCTTATGTTTCAAATGCTCATAACTATTATATCATTTTAAAGAGGGTTTATAAGCTTCCCAGTCTTAAAGAGATAATCCATTTTATGACAAAAATTTGTGTTACTTATTTAAGTCTAATCCATTTGTTTTACTATATACTCAATTGTCAAATAAAATAAAAAAGTTTACAGCCTTGGGCTCCCTCAAAGTAGATTTAAGTGGTATTTTGCACAATTTGGAAATAATAGGTTTATTACAGTAGTGGAAAGAGAGAATGGCCTCTAGTTATCAAGCCGTCAACCTCAAATACGCTGGAATTCCGCAGAGTATTTGTGGCGAGGCTGATTCACCTTAGTTATCAAGCCCTACACACCGGCAAAAGTAGAATTTAGTGACGTAAGCTTCGATCCGCCGGACTCAGTCCGACACAGATCGATTCTTACATCACTCCAGATGTTCCGCACACAAGTTCGGCACAATCTGACTACTTTTGCTAAAAAACTAGCAGGTACGCTCGGCACTTTTCCGGCCCAGCGTACCTGGTTTTCAAGCGGTGGATCCCATAGGAATCAATGGGAGTCTGACCATAGCGAAAGTTCATGTTCGCTGCTGCCCGTCATCCCATTGATTCCTATGGGAGCTGTCTGCACCTAACACCCTAACATGTACCCCGAGTCTAAACACCCCTAATCTGTCCCCCCCCTACACCGCCGCAACTAAATAAAGTTATTACCCCCTAAACCGCCTCTCCCGGAGCCCACCGCCACTCTAATAAACTGATTAACCCCTAAACCACCGCTCCCGGACCCCGCCGCCACTATAATAAATATGTTAACCCCTAAACCGCCGCACCCGGACCCCGCCGCCACCTACATTATACCTAGTAACCCCTATCCTGCCCCCCCTATACCGCCACCACCTAAAATAAATTCATTAACCCCTATCCTGCCTATCCCGGACCCCGCCGCAACTAAATAAATTGTTTAACCCCTAAACCGCCGCTCCCGGACCCCGCCCCCACCTATATTAAACTTATTAACCCCTAATCTGCCCCCCCTACACCGTCGCCACCTATAATAAATTTATTAACCCCTATCCTGCCCCCCCTATACCGCCGCCACTATAATAAAATTATTAACCCCTAAACCTAAGTCTAACCCTAACCCTAACACCCCCCTAACTTAAATATTAATTAAATGCATCTAAATAATATAACTCTTATTAACTAAATTAATCCTATTTAAAACTAAATACTTACCTTTAAAATAAACCCTAATATAGCTACAATATAAATAATAATTATACTGTAGCTATCTTAGGATTTATTTTTATTTTACAGGCAACTTTCAATTTATTTTAACTAGGTACAATAGCTATTAAATAGTTATTAACTATTTAATAGCTACCTAGTTAAAATAAAGAGAAATTTACCTGTAAAATAAAAACTGACCTAAGTTACAATTACACCTAACACTACACTATACTTAATTAAATTATTCCTATTTAAAACTAAATACTTACCTGTAAAATAAACCCTAAGATAGCTAAAATGTAATTAATAATTACATTGTAGCTATTTTAGGATTTATATTTATTTTACAGGTAACTTTGTATTTATTTTAGCTAGTTAGAATAGTTATTAAATAGTTATTAACTATTTAATAACTACCTAGCTAAAATAAATACAAACTTACCTGTAAAATAAATATAAATCCTAAAATAGCTACAATGTAATTATTAATTACATTGTAGCTATCTTAGGGTTTATTTTACAGCTAAGTATTTAGTTTTAAATAGGAATAATTTATTTAAGTATAGTGTAGTGTTAGGTGTAATTGTAACTTAGGTTAGTTTTTATTTTACAGGTAAATTTCTCTTTATTTTAACTAGGTAGCTATTAAATAGTTAATAACTATTTAATAGCTATTGTACCTAGTAAAAATAAATTGAAAGTTGCCTGTAAAATAAAAATAAATCCTAAGATAGCTACAATATAATTATTATTTATATTCTAGCTATATTAGGGTTTATTTTAAAGGTAAGTATTTAGTTTTAAATAGGATTAATTTAGTTAATAAGAGTTATATTATTTAGCTGTATTTAATTAATATTTAAGTTAGGGGGTGTTAGGGTTAGACTTAGGTTTAGGGGTTAATAATTTTATTATAGTGGCGGCGGTATGGGGGGGCATGATAGGGGTTAATAAATTTATTATAGGTGGCGACGGTGTAGGGGGGGGCAGATTAGGGGTTAATACGTTTAATATAGGTGGCGGCGGGGTCCAGGAGCGGCGGTTTAGGGGTTAAACAATTTATTTAGTTGCGGCGGGGTCCGGGATAGGCAGGATAGGGGTTAATAAATTTATTATAGGTGGCGGCGGTATAGGGCGGGCAGGATAGGGGTTACTAGGTATAATGTAGGTGGTGGTGGGCTCCGGGAGCGGCGGTTTAGGGGTTAATACATTTATTATAGTTGCGGCGGTGTCCGGGTGCGGCGGTTTAGGGGTTAATAACTTTATTTAGTTGGGGGGGCTCCAGGGGCGCCGGTATAGGTGGTAGAACAGTGTAGTTTAGTGTGGGTGCTTAGTGACAGCTTGTCAATGAAGCTGTCAAAAAGCCGAAGAGCAGCGAGATTGGATGAGTGATAACTATCACAGTCCGCTGCTCATCGCCCCGTACTTGGTGCGTGGCTTTTTGACAGCTTTATTGATAACTTTGGAGAGCGTATTCAGGTCCGCGGCGGCGATGGTAGGCGAGCTTAGGCGGGCGTATTGGGGCCGGCGATGGCAGGTAAGTAGACACGTTGATAACTAGAGGCCAATGTGTCTTTTTTTTAAAAAAAAAT
Organism: Bombina bombina; assembly: GCF_027579735.1. Taxonomy (NCBI): domain Eukaryota; kingdom Metazoa; phylum Chordata; class Amphibia; order Anura; family Bombinatoridae; genus Bombina; species Bombina bombina. The sequence goes on from NC_069503.1 coordinate 150,298,259, forward strand.
TAAATTTTTATTTAACTATTTTTAAGTTTTCTTCTTTGCAGATGTTTATTGAATTGTTTTATAGAGAGTGTATTTCATTCCACTTAAAATAGTGACAATGTAATTCGATTTAAGTGAATTGCAAGAAAAATGTGTTTCTATTGATTATAATGGAGCAGAACTCTGACGAGCTACAGTTCAAAACATTTATGAAATAGCAAAGTTGCGGTATATTTTTCAGTAAGATATTAGTTTCAGGAATAGTTTTTTGTAATCTAGATCAATGTCTCTACACTAATTTGGATTTATTTTAGATCAATCTGCGATCTAGAAATTTACACACAAATTTTTTTTTACGAAAATATAATATATTGAGAATAATTTGTTTTGACTCATCAATGATAGATATATATATAAATTTACATATATACTGTATATATGTGTGGTGTGGTTGTGTACAAATCCACGAAGAAATTAAAATATATGTTTTAAACTTGTTACTTGTATAGTCCTAGTAAATAGTAGAAATTTGTCATTTTCCTTTAGGATTGTATGAGTCAGACATGAGTAGCTCTGGTCCCCTCTAGGCAGTGACAGTCGTTTGTGAATAAGCACGTTACAGAAAGCAATACAGAGCTTGTGACAGTAACAGACAGAAATTCCTTTCAAGTAGCCGCTAACTTGCAATGTCATAACTTCAAATGAGAGCAAAATGTAACATGCATTTTTTCCCAGTTACTTTAAAGCCTGGGAATTGGTCGGAAAACAGGTGGAGGATTTATGCTCCCGTGGGAATGTTGCTACCGTGTTTGCATGGGCAGGTAGGCAGGCAGTTCCTAGGTGTAATGGGCTACTAATCGCCTATGTTTTCGTGTTTTCTGTTTATTTCTGAGAATATACCAGCATGCCACGTTTAGTTTTGGTTCATGTTTCCATGCTGGTATTTTAGACAAAACCCACAGAGACACAGAGATAAAATAATAGCTGCCAGGTGTGAGACCACTACACAAGGTAGAATAAATATGAAAAAGATTCTATGTTGAGTAACACAATTGTATCTCACTAGATCCTCCACCAGGGCAAGAAAAGTCTTATAGGGATTTGGATGCAGAACTTTGAGATAGTAATTTATGTTAATAATGTGTAGTAAGAAAGCTTTGCAAAATACTCTCAATATTTACTTCACCCACATTTTTATAATTTAAATTTTAAAATTGTTTTCCAATTCTAAACACTGGAAGTGCGCATGGTAGACTTTACACGCCTAACCGTGCCACATATCTGTCTCTTATTGGCCTCAGCAGGAGTGATAAGATAAGATACTGAAAACAATGCATGTTTTGCTAACTAAATGACAGCGGCTGAACACGTTATACTGCATTGGCTCGCGACCATTTAAACACAATTGCAGCAACAAGGTGTTAATGTATTAAGAAAGTTGTCATAGGGATTATGGAATTCATGTGAATTGTAGCCAGCTATATAGGTACATTGTGTTTACTGACTGCATAAGAATACCTTTTAAATCCTTATAAAATATGTATCTATGAATCACATGAATCACTATGAATCTGTACCTCTAAAAATGTACTTTTTTTTTCTCTGCTCCAAAAAAGATTGGCGTACATCCTGCAGGATTTGGTTCCCCCAATAAGATGCACAGCAATTGCTAGATATGTTCAGATACTCATTTATATCAGGCTCTATTTGGCTGGAGCAGAAGAGATAAGATAAACAACACTCAAGAGGCTTTTTAATAAGTATGTCCTTGAATAGCAAACCACTTTGAAATCATAAAGGTCTGTGTTAATATTTTGTGATGCAGTGCTTTTTTTATGCATATGTAAATATATAATGTATGTCTTATTCTATTTAAAGGACCACTAAATTCAGTAGATTTGCATAATCAACAAACTCATAATAAAAAGACAATGCAATAGCACTTAGTCTAAACTTCAAAAGAGTACTAGGCTACTGTCTGTCAAATTTCAAAGTTATGTCTAATTCCTCTCCCTCTGTATCATGTGACAGCCATCAGCCAATCACAAATGTGTATATGTATATTCTGTGAATTCTTGCACATGCTCAGTAGGAGCGGGTGACTCAAAAAGTGTAAATATAAAAAGGCTGTGCACATTTGGTTAATGGGAGTAAATTGGAAAGTAATTTAAAATTACATGCTCTATCTATCCCTTTAGACATTTATATCAGCTATGCAAAAAAACCCATTAATTATGAGTCTATATTTTTTTAATATGTTCCAAACCAAATGATGAGAATATATAACATCCACAGGCAAATATCAATCTATGACAATCATCTCCATGGGAATTTCTGTAAAGTTTTGATTTTTCTAGAATTAAGAACTAAAGTATTACCCTAATTGCTAAATAATAAAGCATCTCTCTCCCAGTGATTTACCTGAGTATATGTAGTCTGCATTCCAATTACCTGCACAATGAATACTTTTCTGTTCATGAAAGAGTCATGTGGCCTTGATTTCAACGGTTCATAAGCTCTTTAACCATAGGGGTTACAAGCATAGTGAGTAAGTTTTTAATTAGCTGTGACCCACAGCAATTCATAGAGGGTAATGACTATAGATTACTCACCTAATAAGCAACCAGCCTGAAAAAAAAACAGTCTTTCTTTGAGATAAGTATCTACTATACTGGAACATGTTATATAGCCCAAAGTATTTTATCAAGCCATAAAAAGTCAGAAAATATTGATGATTATTAGCAGATGTAATTTTATAAGGACATTTAAGATTAGATAATGCAGTTTTATTGATCTAATAATTACTGAAATCTGGTTTTTTTTTACACTTCAATAATTTAAGGTGCTGTTTAATAGGTTTAGAAATGTATCATTCCCTTTAAAATGAGCAAACAGTATGAAAAGTTATTACAAAACATATTTGTATGGTGCACAGATGTTAAATGAACTTTTTAGTGTAAAATTTAATCTTTCTAGCTTTTTTTTATATCTATCTATGCGGTTGAACACAATCTTGCATATGTTTTGGGCAGATTTTGGATTTTTTTCCGGTAATGTTGGTATATTTTTCCAGGGATCACAATTCCAAGAATGCTTCTTTCATTAATACACTTGACACTCCAAATGATTCACCTGAAAACCACACAAAATTGTTATCTTCATTGTTAATCTTGGGATTGCACAATCATAAATGATATGCGCACAATTAATGACAAACAAAATTGTGCTTACACGGGGTTTAGTGATTACATAACAGGTTAACCCCTTTTAATAGTGCTAAAGGGACACTATACCAATATTTTTATCATTTAAAAAGATAGATAATCCCTTTATTATCAATTCCCCAGTTTTTTATAACCAACACGGTTATATTAATATACTTTTTACCTCTGTGATTACCTTGTATCTAAGCCTCCGTAGACTGCCCCCTTATTTCAATTCTTTTGACAGACTTACATTCTAGTCAATCTGGAACCTAGGGAGTTGAAATTAAGTTCTCCAGCCTTGACAAGTTTAATAAATTCATTCAATTTGACAATTCATAGAACATTGGAATGTGAAATATTTACAGTAAATGCACAGTATAAAACCTGTATTAAATATGAATATTGCATAAATATGATTTTACATGTTTTCATCTACTTAACTGCAAAGGGTTCCAATGCACTTATATACCGTATGTCTATATATGTGTACTTATGTATTTATGTGTTTTTATGTGTATATATGTAAATACATATATACACATATAAATACATGTGCACACACATTTAAACATATATATATATATATATATATATATATATATATATATATATATATATATACAGTATATATATATATATATATATATATACATACATACATACATATATATATATACTGTACATATTTACACATGTATATGTATGTATCTCCATGCTAAAGCCCTTTGCCTGTCTTTTCTTTTGCTAACACCTGAGATCTCATATCTTTTAACCCTTATAACTTTTGTGTGCAATATTAGTTTTGGAATATTTTTTATTAGTTAGTGTTATTATGAGTGTAACTATATGTTTTAATGTATTTTTTATGTGTTTTGTGCAACTCTTTTAGTTTTCCAAAACAGTTAACCAGAGCTCTGAAGTTACGGTAATCATTCGAGCATAAATCACGATTGTGCTCAAGCAATCACATTTACTTCAACTCATAATACGAGCGATAAGCCCGCGAGCACAAACACCCGCGATAATCCCCTTAGCGCTCGCACACAAACGTTTGTGCTCCACTCGTAATCTGCCCCTTTATGTTCAAAATTTTTACTTTGGTTTTTGATTTGTCATTTCTACAATAGTATCAGTACATTTCTAGATTTTCCTAGGGTTTCTCAAATAATATATATGCTTGCCAGCTATAAAAACTGTTTATTTAATGCAGGTTATATAGATATTTATTATTTTATGCATTTTTGGACATTTAGTAATGATAATGTACACTTTTCAATATTATCCTGGCTAGATGTATAGTTATTTATAAAACTATGTGCATTTGTATAAATATAAGTAAATCTTCAAACCTATCAAGAGTGAAAATGACAAGTCACACCTGGGGAGGCTAAGCGCAATCTATGATTTGTGAACCATATCCGAATGGTTTTGCAAAAGATTCCAAACAAGTATAATTCCCAGGGACAATATCTTTTGTTTGACAGTTTATGATTTATAATAAAAAGCACCTTTAATACCCCTGGAGCTTATAAAGTGGTATTTACAAAAATATGTAAATGTACATCACAAATCTAGTGCAGGTAGTTTTTAAAGTTGATAAAAAATGTGTTAACATTTTCAGGGTTGGTTTGTTTCCCATAACTTTGCTGAACTTCTGTTTTATTGTAGTATTCTGCAGTTGGCCGTGACAAGCTATTGAGATTTTTAAAGGTGTTTGCTTCACGCTATTTGACTAATTTGTTACTAAACTAAGCAACTTTCTATTTGAGATTTGTAAATGGTAAACTAAGGATTAGTGTAGGGCCTCCTTTGCCTGAAACGCCAAGGGTTAATAACTTTAGGAGCGGGTGTTTGAGTGTGAGTGTAATTGCATCTTTTTTTGCAATTTTGAGGGAAGTGACTTACCATAGGATTACAAGGTCTTTTCTGCATCACTTTGGCCTTTTCTACCCTCTGTATCAGAAGCTTCTCCACCCTCCCTCCCTGGTGGCTTCCAATTGGTCACGGTTCATACAGATGCTAGAGAGTTTAAATGGTCCAAGTAGGGTTAGTCAACCAAACTTGTCAAGGCTGGAGACGGTAATTTCAACTCCCTAGGTTCCAGCATGCAGAGTGACTTGCTATCCCTGGTCCTTAAAGCGATGGTAAACTTTCCACTTTTTATAATCAGATCTGTAATGTTAGCAATATTTTAGATGGCGTTTAATTCATAATTTGTAATTAAGATGCACTATAACTTACTTTTTAATCTAGTAGTGCCATTCTAATACTCTGCTCTCCAGCCGCCCATTTTAAAAGTATTTTTTTTGTGAGCTAAAGGTTTGAAATGTTCTCCAATTAGCACTCTAGCCCTACGGCACTTTTGTTGTAGCTAGAGCACCTATTGGAGAACAGTTAAAACTGTTAACTCACCAAAGAAAATTACTTTTGCAGTGGGCGTGGGGTATTAGAATTCATATCTTATTTTATTAAAATCAGGATCTCTCATCATTAATAATTAAACTTCAGCCAAACAGGTACATCAGCCTGTTCTGAAAGTTATACTTAGAACACTGGGACATTAAAAATCAGGACTGTCATGTACAAGTATTTGAATATTGCATTTGATTATTGATCAACATTAGCAATAAACATTAAAAAAAAAAAAAAAAATATGTTGTTGCTTTTTTATATAAGCTTTTATTAAATGTTTATTGCTTTTATGCTACTTTCTACGGACTGTGTAAATGAGGTTTTGTCCAAAAGAACCAACACAACATAGATCTGGAGTCCTTGAATCACAAACGGAGGCTCATGATTTGCTATAACCTTCAATGCAGTTTTATATAAACGTTTTATATCAGCAATCAATGGCACATGCTGTTACCTGGAGACTGATTATTTGGAGACCTTTCTGGTGGTTTGAAGGTGAATGGAGTATGAGTTTTCTGGACAGCCCCTAAAGGGCCAGGCTGGTAGACTTGCACTCTTTAGTGCTTCTTCTATTCTGAGTACAAGATTTTTATTCTGAGTATCTATTATATTATTTGGAAGTACTGTGCCATTTGGGGCACCCTCTTTCTGTTTTGTGTATTTTAGACTGTGTCCATTTACCAGTGTGGAGTGGAAGGATTTTGAAATGAAGGTAGGTAGCCAGAAGATTTATTATTCCACATCAGTATTTCCTTAAAGAGACAGTCAAGTCCAAAAAAATATTTCATGATTTAAATAGGGAATGTGATTTTAAACAACTTCCCAATTTACTTTTATCACCAATTTTGCTTTGTTCTCTTAATATTCTTAGTTGAAAGCTAAAACTTGGAGGTCCATATGCTAATTTCTTAGACCTTGAAGACTGCCTCTAATCTGAATGCATTTTGAATCCTAGAGGGCATTAGTTCATGTGTTTCATATAGATAACATTGAGCTCATACACGTGAAGTGACCTAGGAGTGAGCACTGATTGGCTAAAATGCAAGTCTGTCAAAAGAACTGAAATAAGGGGGCAGTCAGCAGAAGCTTAGATACAAAGTAATTACAGAGGTAAAACATGTATTATTATAACTGTGTTGGTTATGCAAAACTGGGGAATGGTTAATTAAAGGGATTATCTTTCTTTTTAAACAACAAAAATTCTGGTGATGACTGTCCCTTTAACTTCTTTTGGAGGACTGTTTAGTTTAGTACATTTTTGATAAACTGGGGCATCTAGTTTTGGACTGATTGTTCTATTTTATATCAGTTGCTTAGAGCTATGTTCAGAGGAGGATTGCCTGGTATTTTGGGACTGTACTGACCTTGTTAGTTGGGATCAGGCTGATATACTTCAGGAATGTACTCCTCTGTGTAAAGTACAATTGTTCTAAAAGAAGCTGCTGCCAGGTGGTAAGTCAGCATAGATCAAGCTACTGAGCTCTTCTTCAATCTTGGTGGAGCGCTTCTCTTTCTGTATGTATTTGCAATATAACCCTGTGGAAGTCTCGATAAGGATGATGGGGAAATCAGACATGGACTCTGTGCCCAATGAGCTTAGAGGAATATGACTGCACCTCACTGACAAGGTCAAAAGAAGACAATAAACGATCTCCTGTGGTTGCCATGTTCAATGTTCAGAGAAGGATTGCCTGGTACTTTGAGGCTGGACTGACCTTGTTAGGCGAGATCAGACTGATATACTTCAGGAAAGTTCTTATCTGTGAAAAGCACAATTGGCCTAAAAGAGGATGCTCCCAGGTGGTAACTCACCATAGAACAAGCCACGGAGCTGTTGTTTGTTCCTGGTAGAGCTATTCTCTTTCTGTATGTTCATCCTTGCTGACATTTTAAAGGGACAGTAAAGTCCTTGAGATTTTAATATAAATTGTTATGTATTGTAAAACTACTTTTCAATATAGTTTAATTATTTATTTTATGTCTGTTCAGGTAATTAAACTCTGAAAAAATTGTGAATTTTCTAATTATTAGATCTGCAGACTTCTCAGGGATATTTCCCTGACAGGATATAACAGATAGCAACTGCAAAATGTGTTTAAAAAACAGAATTTATGTTTACCTGATAAATTTCTTTCTCCTACGGTGTATCCAGTCCACGGCTTCATCCTTACTTGTGGGATATTCTCAATCTCTACAGGAAGTGGCAAAGAGAGCACACAGCAAAGCTGTCCATATAGCTCCCCTCAGGCTCCGCCCCCCCCCAGTCATTCGACCGATGGTTAGGAGAAAAAGGAGAACCATAGGGTGCAGTGGTGACTGTAGTTTACAAAAAATAATTTAAACCTGACCAAAATGCCAGGGCGGGCCGTGGACCGGATACACCGTAGGAGAAAGAAATTTATCAGGTAAACATAAATTCTGTTTTCTCCTACATTGGTGTATCCGGTCCACGGCTTCATCCTTACTTGTGGGAACCAATACCAAAGATTTAGGACACAGATGAAGGGAGGGAACAAGTCAGGTAACCTAAACGGAAGGCGCCACTGCTTGCAAAACCTTTCTCCCAAAAATAGCCTCCGAAGAAGCAAAAGTATCGAATTTGTAAAATTTGGCAAACATATGCAGTGAAGACCAAGTCGCTGCCTTACAAATCTGTTCAACAGAAGCCTCATTCTTGAAAGCCCATGTGGAAGCCACAGCTCTAGTAGAGTGAGCTGTAATTCGTTCAGGAGGCTGCCTTCCAGCAGTCTCATAAGCCAACCGGATGATGCTTTTTAGCCAGAAAGACAGAGAGGTCGCAGTCGCCTTTTGACCTCTCCTCTTGCCAGAATAGACGACAAACAAGGACGATGTTTGTCTGAAGTCTTTAGTTGCTTTTAGATAAAACTTTAAAGCACGAACCACATCAAGATTGTGTAACAGACGTTCCTTGTTAGAAACTGGATTAGGACACAGAGAAGGAACAACTATTTCCTGGTTGATATTCTTATTGGAAACCACTTTTGGAAGAAAACCAGGTTTGGTACGTAAAACAACCTTATCTGTATGAAACACCAGATAGGGTGAATTACACTGCAAAGCAGACAATTCAGAAACTCTTCTAGCAGAAGAAATAGCTACTACAAACAAAACTTTCCAAGATAGTAACTTAATATCTATGGAATGGAGGAGCCACAGGTCTGTAGACAGGCTTGATTCTGACTAAAGCCTGTACAAACACCTGAATATCTGGCATGGCTGCCAGACGCTTGTGTAACAAAACAGACAGAGCAGATATCTGTCCTTTTAAGGAACTAGCTGATAGACCTTTCTCCAATCCTTCTTGGAGAAAATATAGTATCCTTGGAATCCTAATCTTACTCCATGAGTAACCCTTGGATTCGCACCAGCAAAGATATTTCCGCCATATCTTATGGTAAATTTTCCTGGTGACAGGCTTTCTAGCCTGGATCAGAGTATCTATAACGAAAGCGTTCAATCTCCAAGCAGTCAGTTGCAGAGAAACTAGGTTTGGATGTTCGAATGGACCTTGAATTAGAAGGTCCTGTCTCAAAGGCAGCTTCCATGGTGGAACCGATGACATATTCACCAGGTCTGCATACCAAGTCCTGCGTGGCCACGCAGGAGCTATCAGAATTACCGAAGCCTTCTCCTGTTTGATCCTGGCTACTAGCCGGGGGAGAAGGGGAAACGGTGGAAAGACATAAGCTAGATTGAACGACCAAGGTGCTACTAAGGCATCTACCAATGTCGCCTTGGGATCCCTGGACCTGGACCCGTAACGTGGAACTTTGGAGTTCTGACGTGACGCCATCAGATCCAGATCTGGAATGCCCCATAGCTGGGTCAGCTGAGCAAAAACCTCCGGGTGGAGTTCCCACTCCCCCGGATGGAAAGTCTGATGACTCAGATAATCCGCTTCCCAGTTGTCCACTCCTGGGATGTGAATTGCTGATAGATGGCAGGAGTGATCCTCTGCCCATTTGATGATCTTGGATACCTCCCTCATCGCCAGGGAACTCTTTGTTCCCCCCTGATGATTGATGTAAGCTACAGTCGTCATGTTGTCCGACTGAAATCTGATGAATTTGGCCTCCGCTAGTTGAGGCCATGCCTGGAGCGCATTAAATATTGCTCTCAATTCCAAAATGTTTATCGGGAGAAGAGATTCTTCCTGAGACCATAGACCCTGAGCCTTCAGGGACTCCCCAGACCGCGCCCCCAGCCTAAGAGGCTGGCGTCGGTCATGACAATGATTCCCCTCCGGTCTTCGGAAACTCATTCCCTGAGACAGGTGATCCTGAGACAACCACCAGAGGAGTGAGTCTCTGGTTTTCTGGTCCATCTGAATCTAGGGAGACAAATCTGCATAATCCCCATTCCATTGTTTGAGCATGCACAGTTGCAATGGTCTTAAATGAATTCGAGCAAAGGGAACCACGTCCATTGCCGCAACCATTAGTCCTATTACCTCCATGCACTGAGCTATGGAGGGTTGAGGAATGGATTGAAGAACTCGACAAGTGTTCAAAAGTTTTAATTTCCTGACCTCCGTCAGAAAGATTTTCATTTCTACCGAGTCTATTATTGTTCCCAGGAAGGGAACCCTTGTGAACGGGGACAGAGAACTTTTTTCTATGTTCACCTTCCACCCGTGAGACCTTAGAAAGGCTAGAACAATGTCCGTATGAGCCCTTGCTTTGTGAAAGGATGACGCCTGTATTAAAATGTCATCTAGATAAGGTGCTACTGCAATGCCCCTTGGCCTTAGCACCGCTAGAAGGGACCCTAGCACCTTTGTGAAAATTCTGGGAGCAGTGGCCAATCCAAAGGGAAGAGCCACGAACTGGTAATGCTTGTCCAGAAAGGCGAACCGCAGAAACTGATGGTGATCTTTGTGGATAGGAATATGCAGGTACGCATCCTTTAAGTCCACGGTAGTCATATATTGACCCTCCTGAATCATTGGTAAAATTGTCTGAATGGTTTTCATTTTGAATGATGGAACTCTGAGGAATTTGTTTAGGATCTTTAAGTCCAGAATTGGCCTGAAAGTTCCTTCCTTTTTGGGAACTACAAACAGGTTTGAGTAAAATCCCAGTCCTTGTTCTGCTGTTGGAACTGGGTGTATCACTCCCATTTTTAAAAGGTCTTCTATGCAATGTAAGAATGCCTGTCTCTTTATCTGGTCTAAAGATAAGCGAGACATGTGGAACCTTCCCCTTGGAGGAAGGTCCTTGAATTCTAGAAGATACCCCTGAGAGACAATTTCTAGTGCCCAGGGGTCCGAACATCTCTTGCCCAGGCCTGAGCAAAGAGAGAAAGTCTGCTCCCTACTAGATCCGGTCCCGGATCGGGGGCTACCCCTTCATGCTGTCTTGGTAGCAGCAGCAGGCTTTTTGGCCTGTTTACCCTTGTTCCAGCCTTGCAATGGTTTCCATGCTGGTTTGGGCTGGGGTGCGTTACCCTCTTGCCTAGTGGCTGTAGAGGTAGAAGCCGGTCCGTTCCTGAAATTGCGAAAGGAACGAAAATTAGACTTATTTTTAGCTTTGAAAGGTCTATCCTTTGGAAGGGCATGTCCCTTTCCCCCCAGTGATATCTGAAATAATTTCTTTTCAACTCTGGCCCGAATAGGGTCTTACCCTTGAAAGGAATATTAAGCAATTTTGTTTGGACGACACATCCGCCGACCATGATTTTAGCCAAAGCGCTCTACACACCACTATTGCGAAACCAGAATTTTTCGCCGCTAATTTAGCTAACTGAAAAGCGGCATCTGTAATGAAAGAATTAGCCAACTTCAGGGCGTGAATTCTATCCATGACTTCATAATAAGAAGTCTCCTTCTGGAGCGAGTTTTCTAATTCCTCAAACCAAAAAGCAGCTGCAGTGGTTACAGGAATAATGCAAGAAATTGGTTGAAGAAGAAAACCTTGTTGAACAAAAAATTTCTTAAGTAAACCTTCTAATTTTTTATCCATAGGATCTTTGAAAGCGCAACTATTGGTATAGTCGTGCGCTTAGCTAGCGTTGAAACTGCCCCCCTCTACCTTAGGGACCGTCTGCCACGCGTCCCTTCTGGGGTCAACAATGGGGAAAAATTTTCTTAAATATAGGAGGGGGAACAAAAGGTACACCTGGCTTCTCCCACTCCTTATTCACTATATCCGCCACCCTCTTAGGTATCGGAAACGCATCAGTGTGTACTGGGACCTCTAAGAATTTATCCATTTTACACAATTTTTCTGGAACCACCAAAGGGTCACAATCATCAAGCGTAGCTAGGACCTCTTAAGTAGGGCGCGGAGGTGTTCTAGCTTAAATTTAAATGCTATGGAATCAGGCTCTGCCTGCTGAGAAACTTTTCCTGTGTCAGAAATTTCTCCCTCAGACAGGCCCTCCCTCACCGCCAAGTCAGATTGATGTGAGGGCACTACAGATAAATTATCCCCTGCGTCTGCTTGCTCATGTTCTGTATTTAAAACTGAGCAATCACGCTTCCTAGGAAAAGCTGGCAGTTTGGATAAAAATGCTGCGAGAGAATTATCCATTACTGCTGTTGCATAGTAATAGCAATTGGTGCGCTAGATGTACTGGGCATCGCTTGCGCAGGCATAGCTGGTGTGGACACAGAAGGAGAGGATAGTGAGCTATTTTCACTACCTTCAGCTAAAGAATCATCTTGGGCTATATCTTTAAGTGTGATTGTACGGTCCTTAAGCTGTTTGGACGCTATGGCACATTTCACACATAAATTTAATGGGGTAACCACCTTGGCATTTGAACATACAGAACATAGGTTATCTGAAGGGTCAGACATGTTTGACAGACTTAAACAGATCTTCAATGCAATAAAAATTATTTTTGACAAAATCGTTAGTGTCTTTAAATAATAAAAGTGCACACTTTATTACTGAAACATCAAAAAACCATCAAATAAACATCCGATTTTAATGAAATTTTCACCACAGTGTCTTAATGCTTTGAAAAGATTGCACACAAATTTTCAGACCAATTAACCCCTTAATGTCCAAACCGGAGCTAATAACAGCAATTAACCAGTTAAAACACACTACAGTACTATGCCACAGCTTCCACTGTGGCCTTTAACTTCCTTAGGGATTATTTTAGTAGGAAATAAGCCTCTCTGGAGTCTTTTCTGATGCCTCTGGACTCCCCACGTGAAGCTGCATGAACTGCCTAGGCAAAACAACTGCGCAATTGAGGCGCAAAATGAGGCCTCCTCCCTCTTCATTCCAGAGTGGAGGGGCCTTTCTGAATAGATTAGGTGTCCAAATAAGTGCCAGGCGCAAATTAAACCCCAAAAGTGTTTTAAAGTCTGAAAAAACACCTTAATTATAGTGAAAAAACATGCTAAAAAGCAATCGATTAAGCCCACAAAAGTGTCAACCAGCATAGAGCCCTTAATATAAGCCATAATTTTATACAGAGTCTAAAAAAAAATGGCTTACCTGTCCCAGAGGAGATTGCTGACAGTCTTCTAGCATTACTAGGTCTTGTTAGAAAAATGACTGATCATACCTGAAGCAGTTAAGCCTGCAAACTGTTCCCCCCAACTGAAGTTCTCTGGTTTCAACAGTCCCTGCGTGGGAACAGCAATGGATTTTAGTTACTGGTGCTAAAATTATATTCCTCTCGGCAGAAATCTTCATCACTTTCTGCTGCAGAGTAAATAGTAACAAGCCGGCACTATTTTAAAATAGCAAACTCTTGATAGAAGAATAAAAAACTACAACTAAACACCACATACTCTTTACCACCCCCGTGGAGATGCTACTAGTTAGAGTGGCAAAGAGAATGACTGGGGGGGCGGAGCCTGAGGGGAGCTATATGGACAGCTTTGCTGTGTGCTCTCTTTGCACTTCCTGTAGGGATTGAGAATATCCCACAAGTAAGGATGAAGCCGTGGACCGGATACACCAATGTAGGAGAAATATCTGCTTATATTCATATCTCAAAACAACATAGGCAAAGGCACTCACCATTTGGAATCAAATCACTCAGTTTATAGTGACGTTCGGGGTGGTGCCCCTTCCTCAGACAGACATGTCTGTCTGAGGAAGGGGCACCACCCCGAAACATCACAATAAACTGACTGATTTGATTCCAACCGTGAGTGCCTTTGCCTATGTTGTTTTGATGTATACTTGGTCTGCATAGAGCCCGTAAGTTGTTTGCATTATCTGCATTGCCTGCTATGGAGTGCCAACACCTGCTTGCTTTACTATATATATATATCTCATTAAAATAAACTATTAGTTACACTATTTGACATACACTAAGTGAAGATTAAAATTTGTGTCAAGGAATTTAAGTAAACCATGCAGAGTCTTTTTTAAAGTCATCTATGCTACTGTATATCCCTATTGACCTGATATCGACACACTAATTCTTAAATACTCCAAGTAATCCTAGCCCTTTTCCCCTGGATAAAAAACATTCATTCTTTGTGTTTCATCTCCTTTGTTTAAGAAACCACAAATACTTTTTTACTACTACTGCTTGTCTTTGCTAGGAATGTGTCACTTTGATTGTTGAAGTCTTGAAATATGGTTGTCTCTTTCTTATTTGTTAAATAACTATGTGTGCATGGGAGTTTTATGTTTTTTAAGATTTTATGAAATTCATATTAATTTACCTTTAATTTCATTTTGATGTCCATCAATCTTTCAAGGGATATAAAGAAAAAGGAAAATGCTGGTATATGTTGGAACATTTATTTTTGTACTATTTCTAGCATATAACTGTGTGTGCTGTTTAGATAATAACTTTCAGGCATTATATCATATGTCATCACATATTCCGATATAGCTTGATAAGAAAACAAAATGGTTGAGAGAATACAAACATTTAAAGTATGTCTGCAATTACACGTGTGTTGAGTTCACTATTTAGCATATTCCTCAGGGCATAGGTGTAGATAAAATGATGTGTGAGTGTGTGTGTAGTTCCTTGTTGTTCCGTAAACACCTGCATTAACTTTCCAGTGAATGGTTCAGAGAAGGTTTCCTTTCTACCTCCTAGGTGGAGACATAGCCCCAGGATATTAAAACACACCATCTGAGGATTGTTTGGGTCACTGTGTTAGAGCACCTTTAGACTTCCAATTGATTTCCTTGACAAAGGGTCCAGACACCTTTAAACATTGTTAAATCCAACATGGAAGTTATACTGTGTGGGATCACAGTCCAAGCAGACAATGTCCAGAGGCTTGGAAACATTTCCATTTAAGCAGATTAGAACAGTATAATAAGGGAACTAAATTGAGTTGTTGGAGGTATCAGGTCTGCATTACAAATTAAAGTTCTCAAAAACTTAATTAGAAGCTGAAAAATGAACTGTTCCCACTTGCAAGATGTAGGTTTAGTTTCTCCAATATTAACTTTAGCAACAGAAAGTGAACATGAGGGCAAAAAGATTAGGGTCAGAACTAATGTTTTTTATACAGGTAGAAAACCCTTTATCCAAACTGCTCGGGACCAGAAAAGGTTTGGATTTCGGAATAGTTTGGATTTTAGGAATAATTTGCATCTGTAAAATGGGACAGTTTGGAGAGGGGATGGAACTAAGTGTAACCAATAGTAGCTTATGTCATATAGGCAATATTTACATTATACAGCTTATTCATGAAAGCTAAAGGCAGTTTTATTAATTTATAATACTTTTAATAGTCATAGTACCCTTGTTACTATAGTGCAGTACTTTAATAAGAAAGGTAATAGTTGTTTTAAATAAATATAGATGATTATTTGCATTTAAGAAACAAAAAACAAAGACACAGGCAGAGAAGATTATGACTTAAAGACAGGGAAAATACTATTTTTTTTTTTTTTTTTAATTTTTTTTAAAATCTTAATTAAAAAGTCTGGATTTCAGAATAAATTTGAATTTTGCAATTCATGATTTGGGGATTTATTCCTCTAGTATATATATATATATATATATATATATATTTATATATATATATATATATATATATATATATATATGTGTGTAATATACAACATAATGTAATCTAAAATATTTTTAACGCTATCACATAGTTACATTTTTTTATTTGAGATCTAGAGATCTCTGGGCTGGCGATATTAATTAAGAATATTTGCCAGTACTTTTATTTCTCAGATGGAATTCTTCAAAGCCACGTTCTCACCCTGAAAACAGGGTGTCTCACTAAGGGGCGTAAGCTACATGTTCATAAGGGAAAGAGATGCAAACAGTACAAAAGTACACAGTGAAAATTGTAATTTTAAAAATATATCAAAGTGAATAATTGAGCCATTTACACAAAAATACTCAGGAAAAATGTATATTGTTAAGGTGCTTCCAAATTCAAATAAAAAAATTGTATGCAAATTAAACAGGAATACATCACATTAAAAATGCACAGCATAAATTGTCATTTAAAAACACTGGATGTGGAAAAAAACATACGTAAATTTTACTTACAAGTACAAAATACAAGGCGTAATTGTTTTTTTTATCACAAAATGGGCTGAACAGGACGTTTATAAAATTGTCTCTCAAATCCCAGTGTAATTACCTAAACATTTTTATTCTACAGTTCTCACAGTTTTTTCTCGCAAATTAAAAGGTAATACACTTTTACCAAGATACTGAAAACACTCAGGGCCACATTACAAGCGGTACGCTAATGATAGCACATACACGATAACCAACATCGCTGTGCTATTATTAGTGCACAACTTTGATATTACAAGTCCATGGTAAAGTGTGTTAACCAGAGAAGGGTCTGTGTGTCCGACTTCGTTCGAGTGCAACCCATACTTTCAATGGATATAATGACTGTGCTAACTAGCGCTGGTATTACAAGTTAAAAGTTAAAGTTTGCACTCAACAACAAGCCAAAACTGTGCTAGAATATTTAGCAAGGCTTGAGACCTGAAGTAAACTGTGAGGGTTAAAAAAAAGTTGCTCAAAACATATCAAAAACACATTAAAATAAAGTATTGTATAAAGTAATAAAAATATATCATATAAAAATTAATAAAAATATTTTAATTTGTATATATATATATATATATATATATACAGGTATGTGTATATATATATATATATATATATATATATATATATTTCTTTCATGTAATTGGCAAGAGTCCATGAGCTAGTGACATATGGGATATACAATCCTACCAGGAGGGGCAAAGTTTCCCAAACCTCAAAATGCCTATAAATACACCCCTCACCACACCCACAATTCAGTTTTACAAACTTTGCCTCCTATGGAGGTGGTGAAGTAAGTTTGTGCTAAGATTTCTACGTGATATGCTCTTCTCAGCATTGTTGAAGCCCGATTCCTCTCAGAGTACAGCGAATGTCAGAGGGACGTGAAGGGAGTATCACCTATTGAATACGATGATTTCCCTAACGGGGGTCTTTTTCATGGGTTCTCTGTTATCGGTCGTAGAGATTCATCTCCTGCCTCCCTTTTCAGATCGACGATATACTCTCAAATTTACCACTACCTCTACTAAAGAACTGTTTTAGTACTGGTTTGGCTATCTGCTATATGTAGATGGATGTCTTTTGGTAAGTATGTTTTCATTTACTTAAGACCCTCTCAGCTATGGTTTGGCACTTTATGCAAATTATATAAAGTTCTAAATATATGTATTGTACTTATATTTGCCATGAGTCAGGTTCATGTATTTCCTTCTGCAGACTGTCAGTTTCATATTTGGGAATATAAACACTTAAGAAATTTGTTTCTTACCTGGGGTTTAGTCTTTTTCAATTTGACTACTTTTGCAATTTGCGGGTATTAGGCCCGCGGGTGCGTCAAATGTTAGACTTTATTGCGTAATTTTTGGCGTGAACTTTTTTGGCGTGGGAAATTACTTTGTCATTTCCGGCGTCATACGTGACGTCGAGACCTTTCACACAGCGGCATCATTAGTGACGCAAGTGTGTCATTTCCGGTCATTTTTGGTGCCAAAAAAGTTTACGTTACATTGTGAGTCATACTTGGCGCCAATTTTTCTTCATTATTTCAATACCCCATTGTTGTTTGCCTCCTGCTTTCTTTTCTATCAAGAGGCCTATGCTTTTGAATTTTTTCTCATTCCTGAAACTGTCATTTAAGGAAATAGATAATTTTGCTTTATATGTTGTTTTTTCTCTTACATTGAGCAAGATGTCCCAATCTGATCCTGTCTCTGAAGTTTCTGCTGGAACATTGCTGCCTGACATCGGTTCTAACCAAAGTTAAGTGCATTTGTTGTAAATTGTAGAAATTATTCCACCGAATGTCATTTGTAATAGTTGTCATGATAAACTTTTACATGCAGATAGTGTTTCTATCAGTAATAGTACATTGCCAGTTGCAGTTCCTTCAACTTCTAATGTGCATGATATACCTGTAAATTTTAAAGAATTTGTTTCTGAATCTATTATGAAGGCTTTGTCTGCATTTCCACCTTCTAATAAACGTAAAAGGTCTTTTAAAACTTCTCATTTAGCTGATGAAATTTCAAATTACCAACAACATAATAATTCATCCTCTTCTGATAAGGATCTATCTGAAACAGAAGATCCTTCTTCAGATATTGACACTGACAAATCTACTTATTTATTTAAAATAGAGTATATGCGTTCTTTATTAAAAGAAGTGTTAATTACTTTGGATATTGAGGTTACCAGTCCTATTGACGTTCAGTCTAATAAACGTTTAAATGCTGTTTTTAAACCTCCTGTGGTTTCTCCAGGTGTTTTTCCCATTCCTGAGGCTAATTCTGATATGATTTCTAGGGAATGGAATAAGCCAGGTACTTCCTTTATTCCTTCTTCAAGGTTAAGAGATTGTATCCTTTACCCAGCAAAATCTATAGAGTTCTGGGAAAAAAATCCCCAAAGTTGATGGGGCTATTTCTACTCTTGCTAAACGTACCACTATTCCTATGGAAGATAGCACTTCCTTTAAGGATCCTTTAGATAGGAAGCTTGAATCTTATCTAAGGAAGGCCTATTTATATTCAGGTCATCTTCTCAGACCTGCTATTTCTTTGGGTGATGTTGCGGCTGCATCAACTTTCTGGTTGGAAAAATTTAGCGCAACATGAATTGGATTCTGACATATCTAGCATTGTTCGCCTACTGCAACATGCTAATAATTTTATTTGTGATGCCATTTTTGATATTATCAAAATTGATGTTAGATCCATGTCTTTAGCTGTATTAGCTAGAAGAGCTTTGTGGCTTAAATCTTGGAATGCTGATATGACATCTAAATCTAGATTACTATCTCTTTCTTTCCAAGATAATAATTTATTTGGTTCTCAGTTGGATTCTATTATTTCAACTATCACTGGAGGAAAAGGAGTTTTTTTGCCTCAGGATAAAAAACCTAAGGGTAAATCTAAGGCTTCTAACCGTTTTCGTTCCTTTCGTCAGAATAAGGAACAAAAACTTAATCCTCCTCCCAAGGAATCTGCTTCCAGTTGGAAGCCTTCCTCAAATTGGAATAACTCCAAGCCATTTAGGAAACCAAAGTCTGCCCCTAAGTCCGCATGAAGGTGCGGCCCTCATTCCAGGTCAGCTGGTAGGGGTCAGATTAAGGTTTTTCAAGGATTTTTGGATAAAATCTGTCCAAAATCATTGGATTCAGAGCATTGTCTCTCAAGGGTCTCGAATAGGATTAAAAGTAAGACCTCCTGTGAGAAGATTTTTTCTCTCACACATTCCTGTAAATCCAGTAAAAGCTCAGGCTTCTCTGAAGTGTGTTTCAGACCTGGAGTCTTCAGGGGTAATCATGCCAGTTCCTCCTCAAGAACAAGGTTTGGGGTTTTATTCAAACCTATTCATTGTACCAAAGAAAGAAAATTTGTTCAGACCAGTTCTGGATCTGAAAATTTTGAATCGTTATGTAAGAGTACCAACTTTCAAGATGGTGACTATAAGGACTATTCTGCCTTTTGTTCAGCAAGGACATTATATGTCCACAATAGACTTGCAGGATGCATACCTTCATATTCCGATTCATCCAGAACACTTTCAGTTTCTGAGATTCTCTTTTCTAGACAAGCATTACCAATTTGTTGCTCTTCCATTTGGCCTAGAAACAGCTCCAAGAATCGTTTCAAAGGTTCTGGGTGCCCTACTATCTGTAATCAGAGAACAGGGTATTGCGGTGTTTCCTTATTTGGACAATATCTTTTTTTTTTTTAAATATTTATTTATAACCAGTAGTGGAAAGTACAAGCAAGATATGTCATAACATCAAACAACAATATGTTACTTGTTTTGCGCCACGCAGGGCCATTGATACAGTTTCACGTAAAAAGAGACAAAATACGTCAGAACAATAATTTTTCACACAGAGCCAATAATAGGAGTACCTGTTATGAACAAAAAGAAACATTTCGAATTGTTTAACATTCTTATACTCTTGATTGCTCCTAAAAGCCCGACATTCTTTATAGACACTACTGTTTTTCTAACATTTTTACCATACACCCACACACAACCCCACACGCATACCCCCTATAAAAAAAAAAAAAAAAAAAAAAGAAAATAAAAAAAAAAAAAAAAAAAAATTCCCTGGCTTAATTAACTCCTTCCCTGACCTCTCCCACTGGTAAGGTAACCTCTCCTCTGCTATCAAGGTTAGGAAGGGTAACTAGATTTTTTAGAGGGGAAATAAATTGCCTTTGTTTATCTAGTGGCCCTATTGCAAAAGTACCTTTAACCATTTGTTAAAATACTTCCTGAGCTTTGTCTCCTTTCTTAAATTATTGTCATAGAGTTCTACTCTCATCTGGAAATACATTAACTTAATAAATTCCCCTAACACAGGGGCACTTCTTTCCTATTTAGTTCCTAGCTATTAGATTTCGAGCTGCCATTATACCAGTATTAACTAATTGACTCTCACCTGGTTCTAGGCGACCTTGGTACAAAAAAAAGATTATAGATGGGGTAAGTTCAATCCGTGACCCCGTATATTTATTTAACCAATAATTTACCTAGCCCAAATTGTCTAATTTTGGGACATAGCCATAAACAATGCAATAGGTCTGCTCTCCCTGCACTACACTTATAGCAAGAAATATTCAGATCTGCACTAGCCCATTTATTTATCCTATCCGGTGTTAAATAATAATTGTTAATGATTCTCCAATGCATCTCTCTCCAGCTAATTACCAGTCGTCGCTGAAATACTTAAACTAATGCTTTTCACTACCTCTTCTTCCTGAAAATTAGGGACATATTTTTGCATCTTCTGTGTGATTACCCTGATATGGTTGGATCCTAGCCTATCAAATAGAATATTATACCAATATCTTAATGATCTAATACCTGCTTTATGCAAAGTAAGTCCCGCCTCCATCTCTTGTAAGTCCCAACCTGACTCACCTTGAATGAGCAAGTGCTGTCATGAAACTTCTAACTTGCAGGAAGGCATAAAAGTTATTTGAGGTAGCTGAATTTTTTGGCTATCTCACCATACGTTTGTAGCTTATTGTACCTGTAATCAAAAATTGTACAAAATATACGAATTCCTTTTTCATACCATTCTCTAAAAACTATATTATTTTGTCCTGGAGAAAATCCTGGGGTACCCAATAATCGGTAAATATCTCGATCTTTTATAGTCCCACGCTCATTAAATTACAATATTTTTGCCAGGCCAAATAATATTTGAAATTGTTGAAAGTTGTTTAATATTCTCAGGTAATTTTGCATATGTGTGATGAAGGGCCGATTTTAAGTTGAAGAGTCTTATTAATTCTGTCTCGATCTCATAGTAGGTGATATATGCGATTCAAGCAACCAGTCTAATCCATATTTTATCATTGCTATCCAATTATAGTAGCGTAGGTTTGGTAAAGCCATACCTCCATATTTTTTAGGTACAGTTAATCTGTCTAGGGCGATCCGAGGTTTCATCTTGCCCCAGATAATTTGGTACATGCCTTATTAAATTTTATAATATCTTGTCTTTGTAATGAATAGTGGTATATTTTGAAGTAGAAACAATAGACGCAGAAAAATAATGGTCTTGATAAGCATGATTTTAGCTGAAAGTGAAAGAAAATATATATTCCATCTCTGTAGCTCCGCATGGAATTTAGTAAAATAGTCCCTGCGAAGTTGAGTTTATACCACTCGCCTGGATCTTTCCCCAGGATGATTCCCAAGTATCTGATATGAGCTACTTCCCTATATGGATGTTTGTTATAACTATTTTTTATTTTGTTAATCATAATATTTCTGACTTTTGTATATTTACTCTGTAAACCTGAAAAATTTGCTAACTGATTAATAATCTCCAGATTTATTGGGATACTTACCCTAGAGTTACTAAGAAATAAAATAACATCATCCGCCATATAATGAAATGACTATCTTATGATCTCCTACCTTGATACCTTCTGATCTGTCCCTGAGATGGATTGCCAAGGGCTCTAGCGCAATATTAAAAAGAAGTGGGGCTTAATGGGCATCCCTGCCTAGTGCCCTTTTTGCATGGTAATATATGGTGTATATCCCCCATTTACTATTACTTGTGATCTTGGCGATTTCTATATCAGATTCACCAAATTTAACTAAATTGCCTGAGAACCCAAACTGCAATAGAGAGGTCGTCAGATGATCCCATATTATCGAATCAAACGCCTTTTCCGCGTCTATTGTGACTAAGGTATGATCTACTTCATTATATTTTCTTGTATTGTGAAATTTATCTATAGTAATGTTCAATTGTTAATAGTACCCTACGTATATTTCTCGCTACATTCCTGCCTGGCATGAAACCCGTCTGATCAGGGTGAATTATATCTCCAATCACTTTTTTTAGCCTCTCAGCAATGATATTCATTAATAACTTATAGTTATTATTGAGTAGGGATATGGGTCTGTAAGAACCCATATCCTCTAGTGGTTTACCCTTTTTATGAATCAGTGTGATTACTGAATCGGTGAAATAGAGAGATTTCATTCTGTTTTGAACAAAATATAGATTGAATAGTTCTGTTAAAATATCAACTATATCTGTTTTCAGTACTCTATACCACTCTGCCGAGAGGCCATCCGGACCTGGAGCTTTCCCAATCTTTATTCTATCAATGGCCCCCTTAACTTCCTCATTGTAAATTGGTAGGTTCAATTGCGCCAATTTCTCACTATCAATTTTTGGAAGATTAATCTTTCCCCAGAAAGTCTCTTTTGCTTTAACATCTAGGTCCCCTAAGGCATATATGTTCTGATAGTATTTAAAAAAAGCATCTCGGATGTCATGTGATTTGGTATAAACATTATTGTCCTGCCTTATTAACATTATCATATTCTTGTTTTTCCTGAAATTTCTAATTTTAGTCAGATTTTTGGCTGATATTCCCTGCGGACCCTGCCAGTGATGCCTATTTTTAATGTCTTCCATTGCCCATTTTTTATTCATAAAGTAATCTCGTTCTTCTCGAGCCGTTCTGTATTTATCCCATGATAGTCTATCTGGCTTTAAAATATATTTTCGGTATGCATTCTTTAACTGATTTGCGAGTTGCAATTCCCTACTAGCCATCTTTTTCTTCATTCTTATCATGTATTGTTTAATTTCGCCTCTCAAAACAGCTTTACCTGCTTCCCAAAAAATTTCTGTCTTATTCCTATATGTGTTATTTAAAATCGAATATTCTCGCCATCTTTGCGTTAGCCAGTTACAGAAACCCACATTATTCATCATATAACCTTGAAATCTAAAGGTATTCCTATTTGGTACCTCTTGCAAATAGAGTTTAATTTTAGTGATATAATGGCTTGGTCTGATATAGTAAAATTCAGATATTTCAGACTCTACATCTAATTTTAATATACTTTCGTCTAAGAGAAACAAATCTATCCTAGAGAAGTTCTTATGTGATTTAGACTCACAGGAATATTCTTTTATATCCGGATGTTGAACTCTCCATATATCTTTTAACTTTAAGGTTTTACACAGCTCTCTGAAAAAAACACGCCTCTCTTCTATTACTTCCCTCTATTTTTCTTTAGCAATAACCTGTCTAACTCTGGATATTGGGTCATATTGAAATCCCCCTGCTAAGATCAAGTTTTCCCCTAAATATGGAATTAATTTATTTTGGATATTATTCCAGAATCCTCTATCAAAATTCGTTTGGCCCATTATACATTACATATTGTCCCAAATTTTTGGCATCAATCTTAATTTTGGCAAAATTAAATATCGACCTAGCTAAGATCAGCATCGACGCTAATTATATTAATATGTTAAATTTGTATTGATCTAAATGGCTACCCTCGCTTTCTTGCTACACAGGAGGGCTCAGGATTTCAGCACCCATTTTTGCTTAATTTTGGAATCTCTGCTGCCTTTAGGTGCAGTTCCTGTAGGAGAACTATATCAGGGTTGAGTTTTTTTAAGGGTTTTTAAATGTTTTTGCGTTTTATTGGGGACGTGACTCCTCCTATATTCCACGATCCAAAGCTAAATTTGTGCTCATTTATCAAACCTGTTAACATTTTTACGTCAGATACTAACCTCACAGAGAAAAAAAAAAAAAAAAACGCACTGAAACAAAACCCCCCTCCCCCCCTGCCCCCTCCCAACACAACATACTAGAATCACACAGCCTCTTCCTCTGCTGTCCAAGACAGCAACTTTACCAGTCTTTCACACATATCCATCAATTCCCATAGCCATATATGTTCCTACTCAGCTTAAAAATATGCTCAAGAGAACTATTTTCATATCTGTATGTTTTTTTTCAGGCAAAAAAGCCTTGGCTTCTTTTGGTGTATTTAAAACTACCGATCCTTGGACGATATCTTGGTACTAGCTCAGCCTTTACATACTGCAGAATCTCACATGAATCAACTAGTGTTTGTTTCTTCGGAACCATGGTTGGAGGATCAATTTACCAAAAGTTTCTTTATTCCTCAGACAAGGGTCACCTTTTAGGCTTCCAGATAGATTCAGTGTCCATGTCTCTGTCTCTAACAGACAGAGACGTTTAAGATTGGTCGCAGCATGTCGGCTCCTTCAGGTCTCAGTCATTCCCTTCAGTGGCTATGTGCATGGAAGTTTTAGGTATCATGTACTGCAGCATCGGACGCAATCCCCATTTGCTCGTTTTCACATGAGACCTCTCAGCTTGTATTGCTGATCAATGGTGCAGGGGATTATACAAAGATATCATAATTAATATCACTTGAATCTCAATGTACGACACTCTCTGACATGAGTGGATAGATCACCAGCGTATTGGGTTCAAGGGGTTTCTTTTGTTCAGCACCAACCTCGGACTGAGATCACAACAGATGCGAGTCTTTCAGGTTGGTGAGCTGTTTGGGGGTCTCTGACAGCACAAGGGGTTTGGAAATCTCAAGAGGCGAGATTACCAATAAATATTTTAGAAACTCTGAATTTTGGCTCTAAAATAATATTTTTTTCAACTCAGGCTCTTCAGTTTGGCCTCTACTAAAGAGAGAACCGTTCATTTGTTTTCAGACAGACAATATCACAACTGTGGCTTATGTCAATCATCAGGGTGGGACTCACAGTCCCCAAGCTATGAAAGAAGTATCTCGGATACTTGCTTGGGCGGAATCCAGCTCCTGTCTAATCTCTGCGGTGCATATCCCAGGTGTAGACAATTGGGAGGCGGATTATCTCAGCCGCCAGACTTTACATCCAGGGGAGTGGTCTCTCCATCCAGATGTGTTTTCTCAGATTGTTCAGATGTGGGGCTTCCAGAGATAGATCTCATGGCCTCTCATCTAAACAAGAAACTTCCCAGATACCTGTCAGGTCCAGGGATGTTCAGGCGGAAGCAGTGGATGCGTTGACACTTGCTTGGAGCTATCAACCGGCCTATATTTTTCCGCCTCTAGTTCTCCTTCCAAGAGTGATCTCCAGAATGGGCTCACATGTTTTGGTATTCGGATCTGGTTCGGATGTCCAGTTGCCAACCTTGGCCACTTCCATTAAGACCAGACCTATCTCAAGGTCCGGTTTTCCATCAGGATCTCAAAATCATTAAATTTTAAAGGTATGGAAATTGAACGCTTAGTGCTTAGACATAGAGGTTTCTATGACTCATGGATTAAAACTATGTTGCAGGCTCATAAATCTGTTTCTAGAAAGATCTATTATCGAGTTTGGAAGACTTACATTTCATGGTGTTCTACTCATAAATTCTCTTGGAATTCCTAGAATTTTACAGTTTCTTCAGGATGGTTTGGATAAAGGTTTTTGTCTGCAAGTTCGTTGAAAGGACAAATCTCTGCTCTGTTTTATTCCACAGAAAGATTGCTAAACTTCTTGATATTCCTTGTTTTTTTACAGGCTTTGGTTCGTATCAAGCCTGTCATTAAATCAATCTCTCCTTCTTGGAGTCTTAATTTGGTTTTGAAGGCTTTACAGGCTCCTCCATTTGAGCCTATGCATTCTTTGGACATTAAACTACTTTCTTGGAAAATGTTGTTCCTTTTGGCCATCTCTTCTGCTAGAAGAGTTTCTGAATTATCTGCTCTCTTGTGAGTCTCCTTTTCTGATTTTTCATCAGGATAAGGCAGTTTTACGGACTTCATTTAAATTTTTACCTAAAATTGTGAATTCTAACATTAGTAGGGAAATTGTTGTCCCTTCTTTGTGTCCTCATCCGAAGAATTCTTTAGAAAGATCTTTACATTCTTTGGATGTGGTGAGAGCTTTGAAATATGTTGAAGCTACTTAAGTTTTCAGGAAGACATCTAGTCTGTTATCTTTTCTGGTTCTAGGAAAGGTCAGAAGGCTTCTGCCATTTCTTTGGCATCGTGGTTAAAGCTTTTGATTCATCACACTTATTTGGAGTCGGGTGAATCCCCGCCACAGATGATTACGGCTCATTCTACTAGGTCAGTTTCCACTTCCTGGGCTTTTAAGAATGAAGCTTTAGTTGATCAGATTTGCAAAGCAGCAACTGTTTTCTTTGCATACATTTACTAAATTCTACCATTTTGATGTTTTTTTCTTCTTCAGAAGCAGTTTTTGGTAGAAAAGTTCTTCAGGCAGCTGTTTCAGTTTGATTCTTCTGCTTATATTTTCAGTTTTTTGTTCCCCCCCCCCCCTCTATAATATTAAAACTTATGATTTGGGTTGTGGATTAATTTTTTTTCAGCGGAATTGGCTGTCTATTTTTTTATCCCTCCCTCTCTAGAGACTCTTGCGTGGATGTCCACATCTTGGGCATTGATATCCCCATACGTCACTAGATCATGGACTCTTGCCAATTACATGAAAGAAAACATAATTTATGTAAGAACTTACCTGATAAATTCATTTATTTCATATTGGCATGAGTCCATGAGGCCCACCCTTTTTATGGGGATTATGATTTTTTGTATAAAGCACAATTATTCCAATTCCTTTGTTATGCTTTCTTAGCTCCTTTCTTATCACCCCACTTCTTGGCTATTCGTTAAACTGAATTGTGGGTGTGGTGAGGGGTGTATTTATAGGCATTTTGAGGTTTGGGAAACTTTGCCCCTCCTGGTAGGATTGTATATTTCCTTACGTCACTAGCTCCTGGACTCTTGCCAATATGAAAGAAATTAATTTATCAGGTAAATTCTTACATAAATTTATGTTATATATGTGTGTGTGTGTGTATGTGATAAGTGCATGTATATAAAGTGAATACATGTGTATTATGTGTAAATATGCAATGTGCACACATACATACATGTATACACTTAAAATACCCACACACATATATAAATATATCTGTGTGTCTAATATATAAATATACAGACAAACAGCGTTGAAACACTTTCCAGTCAAATACCTTGAACCATTGAATATAATTTGTATTCATTTTCAATGTGCTTTGAATAGAAATACCTTACATTCCCATATTCTTCACATAGATAAAAATTTCCATTCTTTCATGTAATTGGCAAGAGTCCATGAGCTAGTGACGTATGGGATATACATTCCTACCAGGAGGGGCAAAGTTTCCCAAACCTTAAAATGCCTATAAATACACCCATCACCACACCCACAATTCAGTTTTACAAATTTTGCCTCCCGTGGAGGTGGTGAAGTAAGTTTGTGCTAGATTTACGTTGATATGCGCTTCGCAACAGGTTGAAGCCCGGTTTTCCTCTCAGAGTGCAGCAAATGTCAGAGGGATGTGAAGAGAGTATTGCCTATTTGAATACAATGGTCTACCTCTAGGGGATCTATTTCATAGGTTCTCTGTTATCGGTCGTAGAGATTCTTCTCCTACCTCCCTTTTCAGATCGACGATATACTCTTATATACCATTACCTCTACTGATTCTCGTTTCAGTACTGGTTTGGCTAATCTACTATATGTGGATGAGCTGTCCTGGGTAAGTAAATCTTATTTTTTTGACACTCTAGCTATGGTTGGGCACTTTATATGTAAAGTTCTAATATATGTGTTTTAAACTTATATTTGCCAATGATTCAGGATAATCAGTATTCCTTTATACATTCAGACTGTCAGTTTCATTATTTGGGATAATGCCACTTTAATTAAATTTTATTAGTTTCATTACCTTGAAAATTTTTCCAATTGACCATTTTCCCCTGCATGCTGTTAGGCTCGCGGGGGCAGAAAATGTTTCTTTTTTATTGCGTCATTCTTGGCGCAGACTTTTTTGGCGCAAAAATTTTTGTCATTTCGGCGCTGTAGGTGACGCCAGAAGTTGTATTCTGTAACGGTCATTTTTGACCGCATGTGTATTCAGACAATTTTTTTCCCGCCAAAAAATGTGGGCGTCGGTTTCAGTCATACTTGGCGCCAAAAAATATGGGCGTTGTATTTAGCGCCAATAATGTGGGTGTCATATTTGGCGCCAAAAAATGTGGGCGTATTTTTGTTCCATTTTTTCCTCACATTATTTAAACCTCACTTTTTTATTGCTTTTTTTTTAGAAGCTTATTATTTTGCATTCTTTTCCCATTCCTGAAACTGTCATTTAAGGAATTTGATCATTTTTTTTTTTTTTTTTGCAAGATTTCACTGTTCCTGTTTCAAAACCGTTCTAAGGGATTCCTGTTGACTGAGTTCAGTCCTACCAAAGCTAAGTTCATTTATTTTAAATGTTATGAATGTTTTTCTTTAGCTATGGTTTGTAATAAGTTATCATGATAAACTTTTACATGCAGAATCCGTTAGTATTTATGCTTTATATATTTGCTATTTTTACATCTTATGTACAAGAATTACTTAGAAGATTTATAAGAATATTTTTCTGATTCTATTTTAAAGGCTTTGTCTGCATTGTGCCTTCTAATAAAATTTTTAGTTCTTTTTCAAAACTTCTTTTTTAATTATTGAAGTTTCAAATGACCACCAACATAATGATTTTTCCTTCTCATGTTTTTTTTCTCATCAGAATTTTCTTTCATCAGTATTGACACTAACAAATCTAACTTTTTTTTTTTTTTTTTAAAAGTACATTTGTTCTTTGTTGAAAAGGTGTTGATTATTTTGGATATTAAGGTAATTAGTTCTTTTTCAAGACTAAACTAACATTTTATTTCTGCTTATTTATTCTTCTATATTTTCAGAGGTTTTTTTCCAGTTCCTCATACTAGGGAATGGAATAGGCTAGAATTTATCTTTTATTCCTTCTTTAAAGGTTTTAAAACTATATTCTTTGACGGCAGTTAAATTCAATTTTGAAGGTTCTCCAATTTAATGGGGCTTGATCTACTCCTGCTAATTATGCTATTGTTTCTATAGCAAAATAGTATTTATTTTCCCCTTTAGATGGTTGTATCTTATTTAAGGAAAATTATTTTGATTTTCAGGGTACTTTTCTTGGACCTGTGATTTATTTGAATGATGTTGCAAATGCTTCATTTTTTTCTGTACTTAAAAATCAAGTATCAGATTATGATTTATTTTAGCATTGTAAGGACAAAATCTACTAGACTAGGTGCTGTTGCATTTGTCTTATTGTTTTGCAATTGTAGATTATGCAAGTTTTGAGTGTTGACTGTCCTTTAACTGGGTTATCATGCTATTATTTTCATTTGTGTCTTCATTTATTGAATATTTTTGCAAATGAGGTTTATTTATGTCTTTTAGCTGTTTTAGCTAGAAGAATGTTGTGATTTTTAAAAAAATCCATATTTCTTCTGTTAAGTGTGATCAGTCACGGGTCATCATTACTTCTGGGAATATTACTCCCTCCCCAACAGATAGTGCAAGAGGATTCACCCAGCAGAGCTGCATATAGCTCCTCCCCTCTACGTCACTCCCAGTCATTCTCTTGCACCCAACGACTAGATAGGATGTGTGAGAGGACTATGGTGATTATACTTAGTTTTATATCTTCAATCAAAAGTTTGTTATTTTAAAATAGCACCGGAGTGTGTTTTCTCTCTGGCAGAGTTTGAAGAAGAATCTACCAGAGTTTTTGTTATGATTTTAGCCGGAGTAGTTAAGATCATATTGCTGTTTCTCGGCCATCTGAGGAGAGGTAAAACTTCAGATCAGGGGACAGCGGGCAGATGAATCTGCATAGAGGTATGTAGCAGTTTTTATTTTCTGACAATGGAATTGATGAGAAAATCCTGCCATACCGATATAATGTCATGTATGTATACTTTACACTTCAGTATTCTGGGGAATGGTACTTCACTAGAATTACACTGTAAGAAATACATAAAGCTGTTTAATAACTAGAGATTATGTTTAACGTTTTTGCTGGAATGTAAAATCGTTTCATTTGCTGAGGTACTGTGTGAATAAATGTTTGGGCACTATTTTTCCACTTGGCAGTTGCTTAATCTGTTTTCTGACAGTTTCTGTTCTCCTCACTGCTGTGTGTGAGGGGGAGGGGCCGTTTTTTGGCGCTTTTACTATGCATCAAAATTTCAGTCAGCAACTCATTGTATTCCCTGCATGATCCGGTTCATCTCTACAGAGCTCAGGGGTCTTCAAAACTTATTTTGAGGGAGGTAATTCTCTCAGCAGAGCTGTGAGAATTATAGTTTGACTGAGATAAAAAACGTTTATTCTGTAATTTGTTTCCTGCTTTCAGAATTTGTTATCTTTGCTAATGGGAAACCTTTGCTAAAGTTGTGTTGTTTACAAGGATTGAGGCTATAACTGTTTCAATTTATTATTTTCAACTGTCATATCTTTGTGCTTCTTGAGGCACAGTACGTTTTAATATTATTCTAAATTGAATTGTATTTCCAAGTTGCAAGTTTATTTGCTAGTGTGTTAAACATGTCTGATTCAGAGGATGATACCTGTGTCATTTGTTGCAATGCCAAGTGGAGCCCAATAGAAATTTATGTACTAACTGTATTGATGCTACTTTAAATAAAATCAATCTGTACAAATTGAACAAATTTCACCAAAAACGAGGGGAGAGTTATGCCGACTAACTCGCCTCACGTGTCAGTACCTACATCTCCCGCTCAGGGAGGTGCGTGATATTGTAGCGCCGAGTACATCTGGGCGGCCATTACAATCACATTACAGGATATGGCTACTGTTATGACTGAGTTTTGGCTAAATTACCAGAACTAAGAGGTAAGCGTGATCACTCTGGGGTGAGAACAGAGTGCGCTCATAATATAGGGCCATGTCAGACACTGCGTCACAGTGCAGAACATGAGGACGGAGAACTTCATTCTGTGGGTGACGGTTCTGATCCAAACAGATGGATTCAGATATTTCAAATTTTAAATTTAAACTGGAAACCTGTGTATTACTAGGGGAGGTGTTAGCGGCTCTGAATGATTGTAACACAGTTGCAATACCAGGAAAATGTGTAGGTTGGATAAATATTTTGCGGTACCGACGAGTACTGAGGTTTTTCCTATACCTAAGAGACTTACTGAAATTGTTACTAAGGAGTGGGATAGACCCGGTGTGCCGTTCTCACCCCCTCCGATAGTTAGAAAATGTTTCCAATAGACGCCACCACAAGGGACTTATGGCAAACGGTCCCTAAGGTGGAGGGAGCAGTTTCTACCTTAGCTAATCGTACCACTATACCGGTGGAGGATAGCTGTGCTTTTTCAGATCCAATGGATAAAAATTAGAGGGTTACCTTAAGAAAATGTTTGTTCAACAAGGTTTTATATTGCAACCCCTTGCATGCATTGCGCCGATCACGGCTGCAGCGGCATTTGGATTGAGTCTCTGGAAGAGAACATTGGTTCAGCTACTCTGGACGACATTACGGACAGGCTTAGAGTCCTTAAACTAGCTAATTCATTCATTTCGGAGGCCGTAGTACATCTTATTAACTTACGGCAAAGAATTCAGGATTCGCCATTCAGGCACGCAGGGCGCTGTGGCTAAAATCCTGGTCAGCTGATGTTACTTCTAAGTCTAAATTGCTTAATATACCTTTCAAAGGGCAGACCTTATTCGGGCCCGGGTTGAAAGAGATTATCGCTGACATTACAGGAGGTAAAGGCCATGCCCTGCCTCAGGACAAAGCCAAAGCCAAGACTAGACAGTCTAATTTTCGTTCCTTTCGTAATTTCAAAGCAGGAGCAGCATCAACTTCCTCTGCACCAAAACAGGAAGGAGCTGTTGCTCGCTACAGACAAGGCTGGAAACCTAACCAGTCCTGGAACAAGGGCAAGCAGACTAGGAAACCTGCTGCTGCCCCTAAAACAGCATGAATGAGGGCCCCCGATCCGGGATCGGATCTAGTGGGGGGCAGGCTTTCTCTCTTCGCCCAGGCTTGGGCAAGAGATGTTCAGGATCCCTGGGCGCTAGAGATAATATCTCAGGGATACCTTCTGGACTTCAAATACTCTCCTCCAAGAGAGAGATTTCATCTGTCAAGATTGTCAACAATCCAGACAAAGAAAGAGGCGTTTCTACGCTGCGTACAAGAGCTTTGTTAATGGGAGTAATCCATCCAGTTCCACGATCAGAACAGGGACAGGGTTTTACTCAAATCTGTTTGTGGTTCCCAAAAAAGAGGGAACTTTCAGACCAATCCTGGACTTAAAGATCCTAAACAAATTCCTAAGAGTTCCATCGTTCAAGATGGAACTATTCGGACAATTTTACCTATGATCCAAGAAGGTCAGTACATGACCACTGTGATTTAAAGATGCTTACCTTCACATACCGATTCACAAAGATCATTATCGGTACCTAAGGTTTGCCTTCCTAGACAGGCATTACCAGTTTGTGGCTCTTCCATTCGGATTGGCTACAGCTCCAAGAATCTTCACAAAGGTTCTGGGTGCTCTTCTGGCGGTACTAAGACCGCGGGAATCTCGGTAGCTCCATACCTAGACGACATTC
This sequence comes from Bombina bombina, assembly GCF_027579735.1. Taxonomy (NCBI): domain Eukaryota; kingdom Metazoa; phylum Chordata; class Amphibia; order Anura; family Bombinatoridae; genus Bombina; species Bombina bombina. The sequence goes on from NC_069503.1 coordinate 150,331,163, forward strand.
TGATACAAGCTTCAAGCTTTCAAACTGCCAAGTCTCATACAGAGTTAGTGCTGGCATTTCTAAGGTCACATGGATGGAAGGTGAACGAAAAGAAAGTTCTCGTTCCACTCACAAGAGTTCCCTTCCTGGGGACTCTTATAGATTCTGTAGAAATGAAGATTTACCTGACAGAGGACAGGCTAACAAGACTTCAAAGTGCTTGCCGCACCCTTCATTCCATTCAACAGTCAGTGGCTCAATGCATGGAGGTAATCGGCTTAATGGTAGCGGCAATGGACATAGTACCCTTTGCACGCTTACACCTCAGACCACTGCAATTGTGCATGCTAAGTCAGTGGAATGGGGATTACTCAGACTTATCCCCTTCTCTGAATCTGGATCAAGAGACCAGAAATTCTCTTCTATGGTGGCTTTCTCGGCCACATCTGTCCAGGGGGATGCCATTCAGCAGACCAGACTGGACAATTGTAACAACAGACGCCAGCCTTCTAGGTTGGGGTGCGTCTGGAATTCTCTGAAGGCTCAGGGACAATGGAGTCAGGAGGAGAGTCTCCTGCCAATAAACATTCTGGAATTGAGAGCAGTTCTCAATGCCCTCCTGGCTTGGCCCCAGTTGACAACTCGGGGGTTCATCAGGTTTCAGTCGGACAACATCACGACTGTAGCTTACATCAACCATCAGGGAGGGACAAGAAGCTCCCTAGCTATGATGGAAGTATCAAAGATAATTCGCTGGGCAGAGTCTCACTCTTGCCACCTGTCAGCAATCCACATCCCGGGAGTGGAGAACTGGGAGGCGGATTTCTTAAGTCGTCAGACTTTTCATCCGGGGGAGTGGGAACTTCATCCGGAGGTCTTTGCCCAAATACTTCGTCAATGGGGCAAACCAGAGATAGATCTCATGGCGTCTCGACAGAACGCCAAGCTTCCTCGTTACGGGTCCAGATCCAGGGATCCAGGAGCAGTCCTGATAGATGCTCTGACAGCACCTTGGGACTTCAGGATGGCTTACGTGTTTCCACCCTTCCCGTTGCTTCCTCGATTGATTGCCAGAATCAAACAAGAGAGAGCATCAGTGATTCTAATAGCACCTGCGTGGCCACGCAGGACTTGGTATGCAGACCTGGTGGACATGTCATCCTGTCCACCTTGGTCTCTACCTCTGAATCAGGACCTTCTGATACAGGGTCCCTTCAAACATCAAAATCTAACTTCTCTGAAGCTGACTGCTTGGAAATTGAACGCTTGATTTTATCAAGACGTGGGTTTTCTGAGTCAGTTATTGATACCTTAATACAGGCTAGGAAACCTGTTACCAGAAAGATTTACCATAAGATATGGCGTAAATACCTATATTGGTGTGAATCCAAAGGTTACTCTTGGAGTAAGGTTAGGATTCCTAGGATATTGTCTTTTCTACAAGAAGGTTTAGAAAAGGGTTTATCTGCTAGTTCTTTAAAGGGACAGATCTCAGCTCTGTCCATTCTGTTACACAAACGTCTGTCAGAAGTTCCTGACGTCCAGGCTTTTTGTCAGGCTTTGGCCAGGATTAGCCTGTGTTTAAAACTGTTGCTCCACCATGGAGTTTAAACCTTGTTCTTAATGTTTTACCGGGCGTTCCGTTTGAACCCCATTCATTCCATTGATGAAAAGTTGTTATCCTTGGAAAGTTCTATTTTTAATGGCTATTTCCTCGGCTCGGAAGAGTCCTCTGAATTATCAGCCTTACATTGTGATTCTCCTTATTTGATTTTTCATTCGGATTAAAGGTAGTCCTGCGTATAAACCTGGGTTCTTACCTAAGGTAGTTACTAACAGGAATATCAATCAAGAGATTGTTGTTCCTTCTTTATGCCCAATCCTTCTTCAAAGAAGGAACGTTCTACTGCACAACCTCGGATAGTAGTCCCGTGCTCTAAAATTTTACTTACAGGCAACATAAGGAATTTCGCGACAAACCGTCTTCTCTGTTTGTCATTTACTCTGGGCAGAGGAGAGGTCAAAAAGCTTCCGCTACCCTCTCTTTCTTTCTTGGCTTCGTAGCATAATTCGTTTAGCTTATGAGACTGCTGGACAGCAGCCTCCTGAAAGAATTACAGCTCATTCTACTAGAGCTGTGGCTTCCACTTGGGCCTTCAAGAATGAGGCCTCTGTTGAACAGATTTGCAAGGCTGCAACTTGGTCTTCGCTTCATACTTTTTCCAAATTTTACAAATTTGACACTTTTGCTTCATCGGAGGCTATTTTTGGGAGAAAGGTTCTTCAGGCAGTGGTTTTCTGTATAAAGAGCCTGCCTATCCCTCCCGTCATCCGTGTACTTTTGCTTTGGTATTGGTATCCCAGAAGTAATGATGACCCGTGGACTGATCACACTTAACAGAAGAAAACATCATTTATGCTTACCTGATAAATTCCTTTCTTCTGTTGTGTGATCAGTCCACGGCCCGCCCTGTTTTTAAGGCAGGTAAATATTTTTTAATTTATACTCCAGTCACCACTTCACCCTTGGCTTTTCCTTTCTCGTTGGTCCTTGGTCGAATGACTGGGAGTGACGTAGAGGGGAGGAGCTATATGCAGCGCTCTGACTGGGTGAATCCTCTTGCACTTCCTGTTGGGGAGGAGTAATATCCAGAAGTAATGTGACCGTGGACTGATCACACTACAGAAGAAAGGAATTTATCAGGTAAGCATAAATTATGTTTTCTTTTTTTCTAACATAATCAATTATTTGGTTTATAATTGGATTCAATTCTTAACTGTTACTCTGGGCTTCAAGATTGAGTTCCAAGCCTAAACTTTAAGCTTATATTAGTTTGGTTGTTCTTATTAAGGAACAAATTCCCAAGTAACATGTTTTTAATTGGAAATCTTTTAGTTAAAAAATCAGCTCCCTAAAATTGCAATGTATGTGCCGTATTCCAGCTTTGCTGGTAAGGGGCAGGTTAAGATTTTTTTGAAATTTGTTGTTTTGCAAATTTCTTTGATTTTGGATACAGAATTAAGTTCAGAGTAAAACCGTCTGTGAGAAGTCTTTTTTCTCTATGATATTCCAGCTATTCCAGTAAGGCTAACACTTTCGTTAAGTGTGTTTCGGTCCTATATATTTTAGGATAATGTTGAAGCGCGGCTGATCACCCGTTGGGGCTCAAGTGCTGCTCAGACCTGGAATCTTCTGGGGTATTTCTTCAACATTTTTAGGAACTGGGTTTTGGGGATTTATTAAAACTATTAATTGTTCCAAAGATAGAAAATCTTTTTGTTATATAAATGTATCATCTTTTAGATTGGTATTTATATGGTCTATTCTGCCTTTTGTTGGTCAGTGATGGCTTTATTTGTTTTCATTAGATACAATAGATGCATATCTTCATTTTCTGTTTTCATTCAGATTATTTTCTGAGGCTGTGGAATCTCATATGATTCAACTTTGTTCTTTCAGGACATAGTTAGAGGTTCTTTTTTCAAAAGCTCTTGTTTCCTCACACAAGGGTCACCTATTTTAGGTTTCCAGATAGTTTGGATCACTGTCTTTGTCTCTAAACAGACAAGTGACAATTTTGGGTTCCGTCTGTCGGTACCTTTAGTCTCTATTATTTCCTTCAGTTGCTATATATGCATGGAAGTTTTAGGTTTTATGACTGCAGCGTTGGATTCAATTCCCTTGCTCATTTTCTAGAAAGCCTTTCCAGTTTTTTATGCTGGATAATGGTGCAGGGATTCTAGGATTTTATATTTTAAATCTTCAGATCCTAATGTTTAACTATCTTGTTTTGATGGTTAAGATCACCATCATTTAGTTCTACAGGTTTCTTCGTTTCTTTCAACCTGGGCCATGATCTTTACAGATGTGAGTCTTTTTGGTTGGGAGGCTGTCTGAGGATCTCTGTCAGCACAAGGGGTTTGGAAATCTCAGGAGGCGAGATTACCATTTGTTATTTTTAGAACTCTGTGCTTTCTCAGAGTTCTTCAGTTAGTTTCTTTTGAAGAAGAGATGTTTTTTTTTTCAGATGTAAGAGTTTCCAGAATTAGATCTGTTGGCATCTCATCTGAATAAGAACTTCCCAAGGGCCTATTCAGGTCCGGGGATCTTCAGGCGGAAGTAGTGTATGCTTTGATATTTCCTTGGGATTATCATTTTGCCTACATCTTTCCGCCTCTAGTTCTTTTTCCAAAAGTAATTTCCAAAATTCTAATGGAGTGTTTGTTTGTACTGCTGGTGGCTCCAGCATGGCCTCTCAGGTTTTGTTATTCGGATCTCATTTGGATGGCCAGTTGCCAACCTTGGACACTTCCGTTAAGACCAGACCTTCTTTCTTAAGGCTTATTTTTCCATCAAGATCTCAAATCATTAAATTTGAAGGGATGGAGATTGAACGTTTGTTTTTAGTCATAGAGGTTTCTCTGACTTATTGATTAATACTGTGTTTCAGGCTCGAAAATCTGTCTTTAGAAAGATTTATTATCGAGTTTGGAAGACCTACATTTCTTAGTATTTTTCTCAATTTGGTGCTGAGGGCTTTTTAGGCTCCTCCGTTTGACCCTATGCATTTTCTGAACATAAATTACTTTCTTGGAAAGTATTGTTCCTTTTGGCTATTCTCTTCTGCTAGAAGAGTTTCTGAGTTATCTGCTCTTTCTTGTGAAATTCTTTTTCTGATTTTTTATCAGAATAAGGCACAGTGTTGCTTTCTGATATTCATACATTTTGTTCAGGTTTTGATTTCGTATCAAACCTGTCATTAAGCCAATTTCTCTTTCTTGGAGTCATTAATTTGACTTCTGAAGGTTTTTCAGGCTCTTCCATTTGAGCATATGCTTGCTCCTGGACATTAATTACTCTTCATGGAAAATATTGTTCTTTTTGGACATCTCTTCCAGCTAGTTCTGTTTTTGAATTATCTGCTTTTTTCTTGTGAATCTCCTTTTTCAGCTTTTTTTCATTCAGAGGTAAGGTGGTTTTTTGCTGTCCTCATTTCAATTCTTTATCCTAAAGTTGTAAATTCTAACAACATTTAGGGAGGAATTATTGTTTTCCTAAAACTTCTTTGGTCAGATTCTAACATTCTTTGGAATATGGTAAGAGTTTCAAATCCTATGTTGAAGCTATTCAGATTATTTCGGATCTTGGTATTAAACTTTTGATTCATCATGCTTATTTGGAGTCGGGTGGGATTCCCGTCTCAGAGGATTACGGCTCATTCCTACTAGGTAAAGTTCTAACTTCCTGGGCTTTCTTAAGAATGAAGCTTCTGTTGAATCAGATTTGCAAAGTAATGATTGGTCTTCTTTATGCATCTCTTTTTCTTATATTCTACCTTTTTGTTGTTTTTCTCTTCTATAGAAGTAGTTTTGGTAGAATGGTACTTCAGGCAGCTGTTTCAGTTTGATTCTACTGCTTATAATTTCAGTTTTTTTCATTATAAAAATTGAAATGTTTTGATTTGGGTCGTGGATTAATTTTTCAGCGGAATTGGCTGTCTTTATTTTATCCTCCCTCTCTAGTGACTCTTGCGTGGAAGCTCCACATCTTGGGTATCTGCTATCCCATACGTCACTAGCTCATGGACTCTTGCTAATTACATGAAAGAAAACATAATTTATGTAAGAACTTACCTGATAAATTCATTTCTTTCATATTAGCAAGAGTCCATGAGGCTCACCCTTTTTTGTGGTGGTTATGATTTTTTTCTATAAAGCACAATTATTTCAATTCCTTATTTTTTTGATGCTTTCGCTCCTTTATTATCAACCCACTTCTTGGCTATTTGTTAAACTGAATTGTGGGTGTGGTGAGGGGTGTATTTATAGGCATTTTAAGGTTTGGGAAACTTTGCCCCTCCTGGTAGGAATGTATATCCCATACGTCACTAGCTCATGGACTCTTGCTAATATGAAAGAAATGAATTTATCAGGTAAGTTCTTACATAAATTATGTTTTTATTTTAAATATTAGATATTTCACTCTCTGTCTCCCTCTCTCTTTCTTGCTATTTCTCTGCTTTTCTTTCTCCTTCTCTCTCTCTCTCTCTCTCTTCTCTCTCTCTCTCTCTCTCTCATATAGATATAATGGTATAGATATATAATTTACAACCAAAAAATCAGATATACTGTGATATATGTGAAGAACATTGGAATGTAAAGTATTCATAACTCACTTTGGGTTTAGTGCAGTTGTTCTAACATAGTGTCAGGTTAGCATGCAAGCAATAACTGTTCTATTAAAAGTGCGCCCCATAGGATTATATGGGGAGAAGGAGTTAGTACGGCACAATATCCAAAGTCTTGAAGTTATCCTGCGTCTTTCACTCTTGTGCAAACTTTTTGCTTTCAAATTGTAATATGCGCGTTAATATGGCCGCACTATTTTTTTACTTCAAGTGCGGTTAGATAACTCGTTCTTTTTCTTTTATAATTGCACTAAAACTATCCCTGCAAGGTTAAACATGATTTTTCACATTTTTGGGTTTTTTTTACCACCGGGCCATTAGTAATTTGTTGGAACTGAAATTTTACCATTATTGAGCACAAAAGTTTCACTGTAGGTAGTGTGAAAATTTTTATTCAGACATATTTATGGACTGCTTGTGTCAAAACAATCTCATTCAGAATTCAGCATTGTACTTTTTAATGGATTAAAAATGATCAGACTCTTTAGGGCTATTTCATAATTCCCAAATAAAAGATTGAAAAGCATATAGTAATACAAATTAAAGATAAATGGAAATATATTCAATAATTTTACTTTGAGTTATGTATATTTAGCTTAATGATTCTAACAGTAGTTCAACATTCTAGGATTTCCTAAGCCACTGGCTATTTAGCTCTTAATGGTACACAAAGAACAATATTTTGCAATTTTATAACATATGTACTTCATTGAATATCAAATCTCCCCTCCAACCCAAGACTTTCTACCCGAAAATTCCTTTTCCATTTAATGATCTATCAAAAAATCCAAAACTGAAGCAAAAATTTGTTTTTGTTTTTAACTGAATCTGAAAGATGGATTTAAGTAGAAAACCTTGTGGGTTTGAATCACAACACACTTCACATTTTCACATACATGAACTTTAATCATTTAAGAAAATATACTGCTTATGTTGTATTATCTCATCTGAAACTTTTTAGTTATCAACTTAATTTTTAAATCAAACTATTATATTATGTTACTATTACTTATGGCTACATAGGGTGAAATAGCACAATGAGGTTCTACTGAAATTAAAAATGAATACAAGGGCAAGATTTCTGGTCATACAACAGAAAAAAGATATACTATTGATTTGATGAGAGGTAAACCCAATATTTAATTGAAATATAAGCATGTAATTATGTCTGTTTTCAATTTACATTGCATGTGCAGCAATTGAACATCATATTTTATATTATTTTTATAAGACTATAAGTACTCTTACTCAGGGGTCAAGTCCTACAAAAAAAAAAGTTTTGGAACTCACCAAGACTTTCAGCCCCCTAACAATTAATATTGTTATATATATACACACACACACTGTATTTATATGTCTATAATCTATACACGTTGGTTAATGAAAGCAAATTAAAACCGATGAAAGGTTAAATGGTTGTCTTAGGGCCTGAGACTCCTCCTCTGTGACATAGTCTCACATACTTAAAGTGATGGTAAAGTCAGTATCTTCACTCTTTATTAATCGTTAGTATGTGTAAAAATATATATACTAGCATTTTTGTATAAACACTACCTTACCTGCAAATAGTCACTTATGCCTAGTGAAAATCACTGCCTGTCAAATTTTCAATACGTCCTATAACCGCGATCGTTTTTTTTTATGAAGTTTCAGCCAATCATCAGCCTGTCCAGCTGGCTCGCTGAAGGGAATAGCAGTTATTTATGCGCATGCATTTAGTTGTGCAATTCAGGCTAATCATCTGATCGCCTTTGCAGTCTTCGTGCGTGTTCCCGATATTTGTGCGCATGCGTATTTGCTTTGAAGTGTAATCTGAGTGACATAAGGGTAAACAGTGAATCGGAGTTTAGGTATTGATTCACTGTTTCCCTTGGATTTCTGCCAAGCTAGCTGAGAAGTGTATTCAGGTAATAAAAAAATGTGTACATAAAAAAAACAAAAATGATTTCTTTATTTACATCACATATTGGGATTGCTATGTAATAAACTGTATTTATGACACATAGATTAAAATATATTTTTTTACCTTTATATATAATTAATCCTAAATTTTATTGTATATAGGTTGAGGAGATTGCGGCATGCGATGTCCCTATTGCATCTACAAGTAAACAGTGAATCTTGTGATTTACTGTTTACTTGTATCATGTGCATTTATGTACTCCTTCTCGGGAGCGTGCAACAACTGTGACGTGTAGAGTGGGTGGGAACGCTCTATACGACACTCGGATACTGGGCAAAATACATGAGTGGGCGGAGGAAGGAACGAAAAAACGATGCTCCGGTTAGAGCATTTATATTATAATTATAATGAAAGTGCTATTTTTTTTTTGGGGGGGGGGGATACAAGCTGTTGTGGTTAACACAGTAGGATTAAAACATTAGATATTGTAAGATGATATATTGTTTACCATCACTTTAAGGTGGAATAGTCCTAATTCTGTTGATGGGAGCTAAATAACCCAAGAGCAAGACAAACAGAAATATAAGCACCATGTGTTCCATACAGTGTGGGGTGATCACACAGCAGGACAACTGACAGGCTTGAATTTAGTGTATTGTAGGAAGTGTTAATGCTCATTACTAGAGGATCTCACTATCCCTCTAACCAGACTATTCTACAGCTCCTCCCACCAGCAGCTGCAATGTTTACTGAAGTGTTTCTGTTCTCTTTCCAGAGGAAACTTAGTTCCACCGGCAAAAATAGTGCAGGAACTCTGTTCCCATGCGTTCCCGCTAAGCTTGACTCCTGCTCTTACTTTGATTTTACTATATTATTTATTTTAATATGTTGTTATTTTAAGCTGTCATATTTTACATCATCTTTAATTTTCAGATCCAGTAAGCAAAACCTATTGAGACGACTCGCTTTTCATTGGAGGACTCTGATATATGTCTTGGACACTATACATTTTGTATTTATATTGTTTTTTGTTTATTGTTGACAAGAGTTACCTCTTACAATTTTATTGTATAATCTGTTATTAAGTATTATATCTGAAATGCATCAGATGCATAGAGGTGCCCAGTCTCAAAGTGAACTGACCTATTGCAACTATTCACTCATGTATTCTACACTGTTTTTAATGGTTTTTAATCAATTTTGTTTTTATTGTCAAAAGATTGAGCTGCTCTGGGTATTGGGTATTTTCAAGAATTTTATCCCTTGACTATTCTTCTCTCCATAGACTTCAATTGAGAGTGCAACTTCAAAAAAGGTAACACCTTTTGCTCACGCACTAATCTGACACTGCGTTCAACCTACAACGCTAACACAAAATGAGTAAGAAATATTTTACATTCCTATGTCCTTCACATAGGATAAAATGTTCTTTGTATTTATAAATATTTATTTTATATATATATATATATATATATATATACTGTGTAAATATATATAATATATATATATACAGTATATATATAAAAAATGTTTTTTGTAATATATATATCTATACCTATATATCTATATGAAAATATACAGGTATAGATATACATACATACTGTATATGTAGCCCTCAATTTATGCCGGGGTTAGATTCCGTAAGGAATGCTTGTAAATAGAAACTGGTGTAAACTGAAACCCAGTTTATAATTTAAGTCAATAGGAAGTGAAGGAATTAGGTTCCAGGCCCCTCTAAAAATTGGCATAAGTAACCTAATACATTATAGTGCAGTGTTTTTCAACCAGTGTGCCGTGGCCCACTAGTGTGCCGTGAGAGATCCTCAGGTGTTCCACGGCAGCCTGACAACAGTGCGGGGGTGTCCCTCTTTCAAATTTTGAAATATTGGGAGATATGTGACAGGCTCATCAGGCATCATTTACAACCATGACATTGACATTCATTCACAGACAATGGGATGGTGGTGTGCCACAGGATTTTTTATGCAAAAAAGTGTGCCACGGCAAAAAAAAGGTTGCAAATCACTTTTATAGTGAACGCTTTGAAATGAATACGATGAATACTAAAGAGCATTATAACCAGGATAAAATAACCACACTCAGGGCAGGGGGAGGTTGCTGCTGCTGGTGCTCATAAAGCTGGGTCACACTATTGGGCACTGGGGGCAAAGAACTGCTAGTTGTACCTTCACCGGACTGAGTGGCAAGGGAGAAATCATAATCTGGGCAGGAGGAGAAACAGATTCTGACCAGCAGAGGAGGCAAACTCTAGGCAGTAGAGAGGCTGAATTTGCGAAGGAGAGACCCTAGTTGGGCAAGAGAAGTGGCAAAGCCTGGGCAGGAGTAGAAGCAGGGGAAGGCAAGAGAAGCAGAGACTCAGAGGAGAGGAGGTACAAGGACAGGCAAGAGCAGAGACAAACACCCTGAGCTGGGAAACTGACCACATATCTATACGAAATTAAGCATTCGCTGCCCCTGCAGCTGTCACTCACTCATATCGAACCCACCTACCATACCACCAAGCCTACTATCAAATGAGGTTTTTAAATTTGCTGCGCTATTCAGCTTCATCATGTAAGTGGCGTGACTTTTAGATGTCACTCATATATATGCAGAAGTGCTGTGCTACTCAGCTTCCTTGTGCCACAGGCACACTATGAAGCATGCAAGGTGCCTGGAGAGATGTGCGCTACCGGCAAGTGCACAGATGCGAAGGGATTGCAGTGTACAGTGCTGTATTCCAAATTGGAATGTTGTAAACTGAGGGCTACCTGTATATAACAAATACACTTTTAAAAATACAAAGAACATTTTTGTCTAAGTGTAGAACAATGTAATGTAAAATATTTACAGTAAAATCACAGTAAAAACCATGATCCATATTACTATTCAATAAAAATAATTTTTCTTTTTTCAGGTATTTGAGTAGAAAGGGCTCCAAAGTACATATACATATGAATATATGTGTTTATATGTGTATATATGTATGTGTATGCATATATACACATATAAATACATAAATACACATGCAGATACGTATGTACAGTATATATACATATACATACACACACACACACACATATATATTATATATATATATATATATAATATATATATATTTATATATATATATATATATATATATATACAGGGAGTGCAGAATTATTAGGCAAATGAGTATTTTGGCCACATCATCCTCTTTATGCATGTTGTCTTACTCCAAGCTGTATAGGCTCGAAAGCCTACTACCAATTAAGCATATTAGGTGATGTGCATCTCTGTAATGAGAAGGGGTGTGGTCTAATGACATCAACACTCTATATCAGATGTGCATAATTATTAGGCAACTTCCTTTCCTTTGGCAAAATGGGTCAAAAGAAGGACTTGACAGGCTCAGAAAAGTCAAAAATAGTGAGATATCTTGCAGAGGGATGCAGCAAAGCTTCTGAAGCGTGATCATCGAACAATCAAGCGTTTCATTCAAAATAGTCAACAGGGTCACAAGAAGCGTGTGGAAAAACCAAGGCGCAAAATAACTTCCCATGAACTGAGAAAAGTCAAGCGTGCAGCTGCCAAGATGCCACTTGCCACCAGTTTGGCCATATTTTAGAGCTGCAACCTCACTGGAGTGCCCAAAAGCACAAGGTGTGCAATACTCAGAGACATGGCCAAGGTAAGAAAGGCTGAAAGACGACCACCACTGAACAAGACACACAAGCTGAAACGTCAAGACTGGGCCAAGAAATATCTCAAGACTGATTTTTCTAAGGTTTTATGGACTGACGAAATGAGAGTGAGTCTTGATGGATGGGCCCGTGGCTGGTTAAAGGGCAGAGAGCTCCAGTCTGACTCAGATGCCAGCAAGGTGGAGGTGGAGTACTGGTTTGGGCTGGTATCATCAAAGATGAGCTTGTGGGGCCTTTTCGGGTTGAGGATGGAGTCAAGCTCAACTCCCAGTCCTACTGCCAGTTTCTGGAAGACACCTTCTTCAAGCAGTGGTACAGGAAGAAGTCTGCATCCTTCAAGAAAAACATGATTTTCATGCAGGACAATGCTCCATCACACACGTCCAAGTACTCCACAGCGTGGCTGGCAAGAAAGGGTATAAAAGAAGAAAATCTAATGACATGGCCTCCTTGTTCACCTGATCTGAACCCCATTGAGAACCTGTGGTCCATCATCAAATGTGAGATTTACAAGGAGGGAAAACCGTACACCTCTCTGAACAGTGTCTGGGAGGCTGTGGTTGCTGCTGCACGCAATGTTGATGGTGAACAGATCAAAACACTGACAGAATCCATGGATGGCAGGCTTTTGAGTGTCCTTGCAAAGAAAGGTGGCTATATTGGTCACTGATTTGTTTTTGTTTTGTTTTTGAATGTCAGAAATGTATATTTGTGAATGTTGAGATGTTATATTGGTTTCACTGGTAAAAATAAATAATTGAAATGGGTATATATTTGTTTTTTGTTAAGTTGCCTAATAATTATGCACAGTAATAGTCACCTGCACACACAGATATCCCCCTAAAATAGCTATAACTAAAAACAAACTAAAAACTACTTCCAAAACTATTCAGCTTTGATATTAATGAGTTTTTCGGGTTCATTGAGAACATGGTTGTTGTTCAATAATAAAATTAATCCTCAAAAATACAACTTGCCTAATAATTCTGCACTCCCTGTATATATATATATATATAATATATATATATATATACACACACACACATATAAACCCATCCAGCGTAAAAAACACTCATGTTCAAAAGATTGTTTCTGCCCGGGGTGCTCCTCAAAATATTATCCACAGCTCAATCATAGCAGGCACTCACCTGTCTTGAAATACAAATACTGTATTATACAAACTTGTTTGTATAATATTTTGTAGTTCAAGTATCAGTGAATAAAACTATTTTCCTACAAAATGTACATTTTAAAAGCTTTTACAACTGCCATTATGTTAGTACAGTTCCTTGACAAACCTACTGTTTGCTGTTTATTTTATTTCCTTTGCTGTAGCAAACTTGAGACAGTTTAAAATGAACTTCTGTACACACAACCAATTACTGCACAGCATATAGGAGTGTCCAGCCTCTCTGTGGGGTGTAGAAACACTACACTTGTAACATTTAAGTTAGACAAATCATGCAAAATAAATAAGAAATACATTGCTAAGTTCTTTTAATGCTCATTATTAAACAGTTTTATGGGGAATTAAATGTTGAGTTTAAAGTCACTTTAAGCTCCATAAAACCCATAATTTCAATGCAATAAATGTACAGAAACATAATGACTACACAAGCTAAGCCTAAGTATTTCTGCTAAGCACAGGTTGTCATTGATGAATGTTACATTGAAAGACTGTCATCTAGTGTATTACTTAGTCCCAGAAGGCAATTTCTTTGGTGGAAAGATCTTTTATTTTCCCATCTAATCTCTGTTCTTAACCTGTTACTTTTGAATACCCCTCTGTAACCAGACTTAAGAATGTGTAACAAGCTTGTGCCTCCTCTCGTCCTCAGCACAAAAGGAGATTTGTAAAAAGAGATGCCAATCGGCAAGAAAGGCCTCCGATCTAAACTAGCTTTGTGCTTCAACCCAATTATCCACTATCTTTATCATTCATCTTTTAGATTAAAAGATCACACGGCAAGAAGAAAAAAAGACCCATTTTTTACACATTGTCAATTATGTTTGAGAGCAAAGGGCCACTAGGAACTATGGATTGTTATTGACTTTAATGGCACTTTAAAAAGGTCATATTGGTTGTCTGGACTCCTCTTTAGTCTGATGTTCACCTGGGACTAATAGGTTAACATTCCTTAGTTTGCCTATAGATTGTACTGATGGCTCGCTGGTATTGCTGCAGATACAGAAACAAGGTAAAAAAAAACTTACTGAGAAACTTCAAAGAAGAACAAAAGGACCATCCAGATGGGAATAATTGGTGGGTAAAGCTGGTAATCATAGTGTGGTCTCAAATGCAAACCATTACTTGTTTAATTCATTAGGGAAAGAGCAAATCATTTTACAGGTTACAGGGACATTATTTATATATCTACCTATCATCTATCTATCTATCATCTATCTAATCTATCTGTCATCTATCAATCTGTCTATCTATCTATCTATCTATCTATCTAAGTATCTATATATCTACCTATCATCTATCTATTATCTATCAATCTGTCTGTCTGTTTGTTTGTCTGTCTATCTATCTATCATCTATCTATCATCTATCAATCTGTATGTATGTCTGTCTGTCTATCTATCTATCCATACATAATATCCCTGAAATATGTATATAGCACAAATAGATATAGGGCTGGAAATGTCAGGAAGCATTATCTATCTATCTGTCCTTCTGTCCATACATACAAATATATTTAATGTTGCTGCAATCTGTATATACATATATAGATTCCGGGCTGTGCCCTTATAAAAAGCCTCTTGAGTATATTCTCTTCTCTGCTGTGAGAAGACACATACATATAAACAACTACACACACACACACATACGCATTCCCACACACAGACACAAACACTCACACATACAAACAAACACAAATTCACACATACATACACACACCTACACATACATATATGCATACCCACACATAGACACATACACACACACACCCTCACACACACATACTCACAAACAAAAATACTTACACACACAAATATACACATAAATACACACATACATATATACAAACAAACATACTTACACACACAAATATACACATAAATACACACATACATATATACAAACAAACAAACATACTTACACACACAAATATACACATACATACACACATACATATATACAAACAAACATACTTACACACACAAATATACACATACATACACACATACACATACTCACACAAATACATATATACAAACAAACATGTAAATAAATGCACACACATACACACACATACATATATACAAACAAACATACTTACACATACATACACACACACATACATACACATACTCACACAAATACATATACAAATACATATATACAAACAAACATATACACATGTAAATAAATGCACACACATACACACACATACATATACACACACACAAACACACATACACATATATATATGTAAACACATGCACATACAGAGATACACATACACAAACACAATGCTGACCCTTTTCACGCTCCCTTGTCATATACTTTTGGAACCCACATTTTGTTCTTTCATGATTCAGATAGAGCAGCAATTGTAAACAACTTTCTAATTTACTCCTATTATCAATTTTGGTTTCATTCTCTTGGTAGCTTTGATTGAAAAGCATGGATTGTAAGCTCAGGAGCGTGTATGTGTCTGGAACACTATATTCAGTTTTGCAAGAAAGTTATCCATTTGCAAAAGCACAAGGTGGCAGCACTATTTAATGTCATATAGTGATTCAGACACCTAACTATGCATCTCTTCAACAAAGAATACCATGGGAACAAAGCAGATTAGAAACTTTAAAAAAAAATGTAATGCTCTGTCTAAATCACAAAATTAAATGTTTGCATTTCATATTCCTTTAACCCTTTTCTTAAACATTTTTCTTTGTTAATCGTTAGTTATGCATTTATTAATAATAGTCAGCCCTCTATTCTTTTAATTTGAATTAATTTTAATCTGTATTTGTACGCACAGTAGCAAGTGTTAAGGCCTAATCACAGGTTTCTACCTCTTCCTATTGTAAGTATTGGCCCTGCTATATAGATTTTAGGTTCATTAAAAAAGCTTTTTTACAAATAATTTGTAATACCTGATCAAGCATTATTGTTTTAGTGACGCATTAAGCTTTATCAGTTGTGCTTTACTTGTAATCATCTATAGTTTTCTGGGCTCACTAGTGTAAACATTTTCACCCTTTAATTTGTTCCCAATGATCCACTTTACCTGCTGGATTGTTTACAAGTATTTCTATTACCGTTATATTGGCATTTGAAATAGTTTATTTAGCCTGTGGTATCCCCACCCATCCTGAAAGTTTTTGGCCTCAAGGCCAAGCTGTGTTAACACAGCCAGTAGAAGAAATACACTCCCAGTTTAGTATAAAAGAGATAAGGTAATAAAATGTCACATTTTTCATTGTAATTCAAGTAGTCTACAATGATTCAGCTTTGAGTGAATTTGTGTTATTCCCAGATCATGATCAGGTCCGTCTATATATTGACCGTTACAGTATGATATTGTTCCCGGAGGGGAAGTCATCCACAAGATGTGGTTGAGCTCCATCCAGCCCATGTTAAGTTGGCATATGCCGGAGCAAATTTTGCCCCCCATGGCTGTACAGCATCTCTGTATATAGAATTCCCCTCCAATGTCAAAGTAGTTGTGAGATAATAAAAATGGGCTGTGGAGACAAGAAGCTTATGTAATCATCTGAGTGGGAGGTGTATCTCTTAATCATATGACACATGGCCTCAAGACCTAAGGTGGTGTGTGTGGACACAAACAAGAAGAGAAAGACTAAAAACTGGGGCCAGGGGTGCCAGTGCAAGGATGGTTTTATTCCAAGCTGTTAACAGTAGGTCATGGAAGACACCTTCTAGAGTGTGTGGTATATTAGAATATAGAGTGGCCACATCATCGTGAGCCATTTAAATCCAGGTTGTCAATCTACCTCTTCAATTTTCTGTATGAGATGGGCACTGTCCTCTTATGTATCCTGGTAGAGCCATTACTATTTGGTTGTAGGCTGAGTCACATAAAGACCCCATGCTCAGCCACTATGGGTCTCCCCGATGGACTGTCTAATATTTTGTGTATCTTTGGCACCAATTCTTAAAGAGAAACATCAAAAGGTCCTCTAGCAAAATGTAATTGGCTAATTCTTTAGTGAGGTAACCTTCTTCGATAGCTGTATCTAAAAATGACAGTAGTTCATCTTTGAATGTCAAGGTGGGAATCAAAACTCAGTCCTGTGGGACGTGTTAAAGTCATTCAGCTGTGAGGAGGCTTCTTTAAGGTTAGTCTGTCCTTATTTAAGATTACTACAGCCCCCCCCCCCTTGTACGCCTGGGTGACTACTATGTCCTGGTTGTCTGGTGGCTGTTTTAAGGCTAATCTCTCTTTATAAAATAATTGTGTTTAGGCTTACTGTGGGGTCCCCTGAGAGTGTCATTGAGGATAAGAATTCTTTTGTACTGCATCTTGGTAGAGTTCTATACCAGTACATTCTGCTTGTACAGGGTAAAAATAAGAATGGGTCTTTGAATGAAAAAAACATTTGCCTGGTGAATTGTGCATGAGATTAAGTAATTCAAGTCACAGAGGACTATTGAACAATAACCAACTTTATTACTACAAGATTCTGAGTTAGTAACCTGGTACAGTATGATGATGTCTGTGCCTGAAAAGTGTTTCTTAAGTGTGAACTTTCTGACTAACTGGTTGACATCAATCTTGGGTGCTGAATATATCAAAATCTGTGCTTGGTGCAAATGTAAGGCCCTTATTAAGTAAGGGGATTTGTGCTAATGTTAGTGTAGTATTTGAGAGATTAATAACCCCCCTCTACTTCTTTTTGGTTTTGGTAGTGGCCCTGCTGGGTACCTATGTGTGGGATTTTCATTCTTAGGAGTACTGGTTTGTTGTGGGGTCTTGACTAATGTGGCTAATGTTAGTCTAGAGGAAGTAGCATCACCAACAATGGGTTCAGTGATGGAAGCATTAGACATAGACGCCAAATCATCAGAAGTATGTTGCATGATGTCGCCATATGCCTGACTCCGTGTCACTGGCATCTGTGTCAATGCTTGAGAAGACTTCTCTTGTTGTGTCTGTGACGTCTATTGCCCTTGTTATTGTCCTTTGCTGAGCCATTCTTATTATATATGTTGTCCTTAGTGGGCCTGTGCCCTGTTGCTATGAAGACATCACAATTATATTTAGATACATTTCTGCTAGATAGATCAGTATCCATTAGATCAACGCTATCATTTTTCAGAAAACCCCTGGCACATAACACCATTTAAAGGGCTGACTCGCATGTGAAACACATTACCAGAGGCATACCCAAAGGCCCAATTTATCAGTTTATCAGAGCCAGTAAAAACTGCTCCACCATTCAGGAATATAGGGACATAGGCCAATCTTTTAGTGCACGCATTTGCTCAACAGAGGGCTACAACAAAAGTCAATAATCAGAATTCAAATGAAGTAGAAAGTTTAGACAGACAAACCCTTCTAACAGGCAAGATTAGACAGCCACGGATACACAGGACACAATAGTCTTCTCTACCCAATACAGCAGACAATATTATAGTATTTGTAACACAGTGTTAACAATATCTACCCATACTTCACTCAGATGAACAGCTCAGAACAATCTCCAAAACAAAAGATAAGATGCAGATAGCCAAAAAATCTCCCACCATAGGAAACAAAGTCAGGAAAACATTTCTTCACAAAACCTTCACAACCCACCAACCTGGCCTTACCCTATGGCCAACGGTTTCTTTAAATGTGGTCACACCTGTAAAAATTGCTCCTTTACCACGAAAACAAGAAAATTTAGATAATCACAAACAGGCAAGACCTACATAATCAATAACAGGATAGATTGTACCACTGAATATGTGGTGTACCCTCATCACATGTCAGCATTGCTCCCCTATAGTACGTAGGCATAACTTCTCCCCCCTTTAAAATATGAATCAGAGAGCTGTCATTGGACTAAGGATACACCGAGGACCCCACCCCTCCCCGTGGCAAAGCACTTTCGCTAACATGGAGAACGGGTCAAAAATCTTTTTACATTTGTGGGTATAGATTACATTAAGAGAGACATCAGAAATGGAGATAGAATAGCTAAGCTATTAAGGAGAGAGGCATTTTGGATATTTACACTGCAAACCAGATATCCCTAAGGGCATCAATAAAATATATGATATTGATCTGTTTATAGACTAACGCAGACAGAAGAGGGACCCTTCACAGACCACTCATTATTCACCAAGTCCCCTCTATCCTGTACCTCTCTCCACTCATTGTCCTCATTATTCCTCCTCAGGTTCAATATGTTTTAACTTAGGATAAGTGTCACCTTTTCCCTTAGTTTATTTAATTGTAGATCAGTACCCCCCCCATCAAAATTTATACTTATTTATTTATATATCTTTTATATATACTTGTTTTAGTTATTTAGTCTGACCCATGGCATAGCCAACACATCTATTCCTCTTTGAATACATACTCCATTTTTCCTAATGAGAAATTGCTTGATACTTAGCAGATTGTCTTAGCCTGCTATTATCGTAGGCTTTATTATTCCAGCCCCCTATGCCGTTCTATTACCTGCACTCCCACCTTTACACATACAGTAGTATGATAGTAAGTATATATGTCTTTCCTTTCAGTCTTGACCTTTTCGTTAATATTTTGTGTTTAGGCTTTATCACCATTGAATATATACTTTTATTTGTTCTTTATTTGAGATGTGACACCTACCGATTTCCACTCCTTTTTTAATTTTCCCATTTTAATTCATACGTATTTTCTTCACTTAAGCCCATTAGTATGTGATATCTCGCTCTACTACTGTCACGCAGATAGTGTCACGTATTGATATTAATCACCATGTATTATGTGCATTAATGATTGTTTGAAGTTGTTTCCTGTTTCTCTGATGAAGCGCATCTAAACATGCACGAAACGCGTCAGGTATTCGCACTGCCCTTCCGCTGTGTGTGTGTATATTTTAGCAAGCTTGAATAAACCACTTGTTGTTTCAGATATATATATATATAAAAGTAGATTACAGTTAAGTGCAAATATATTAGAACCTAGTGTACCTTAACAGTGTTCAGTTAAATCAATACAGCTAAATCAGTTATTTGATCTCTCCTGTGCATCAAAATGCTACTTTATTATATACAACCTGTGCAGAGAGTAACTGTACAGACCAGATCTTCTCAACAAATCCTGGTTTTAAACTAAATTAGGGCGAGCCAATGACAGCCTGAAGCTTTTTTAAATAATATTTTGGTTGTAACACACAGTACTTTCATTTATGTTTCTCCTTTCAGATGTTAAAACAGTGTTAGAACAAATGGCGCACGACGCTGTACCCATCCCTGCTGGTACAGAAAAGCTGTTTGCACCATCCTAACCTACTCTTTTGAAACTCCAATCTGTTCTCAGCTTCCATAAACTGACATTCTCTCAACAGAGTGTAATAATATGTGATATATCTCATGACATTTAGAAAAAATGTATTTGCAGCACAAATTATGCCAGTGAACATGAAATGTGTCAGCTAGGTCTGCTTTACAAAAATGATAAAGGGTGATATCAAGTTATCAGCAGAACCTTCACATATGAACGGATTTTGCCCAGTTACAAGCTTATAACAACACAAGTTTTCTGTAAAATATGGCTGAAAATGGACTAATCACTGGGTTCAAACTTTTAAGATTTTACCACATAGTTAAGAATAAATAGGTTTTGAAATCGCAGCGGAGGAGTTTAGAAATGTAACTTTTTCCTATCTCTAACATTGAGTATACAAATAACATATTCCCCACTGAGCTGTTAATACCTGACTTGTAAACTATAGTGCTATATTTTCACACACACAGATATACTGGTATTATATATCTAACAGTCAGAGCACATCACACAAAAAGGAAGTTACAGGACCCGGGTGCTTGCTAACAGGCAATCCACATCAGACAAAAGGTACTAGCACTCGATTTAAATCACTCCAAAACTTTACTTCCAGTTACATTTCAAGGTTGTCACACCTTTCTCAGGAAGGGGGTGACAACCCTAAAACATCACTGGAATAAAGTTTTGAGTGATATCAAATCTAACAAGTGCTAGTACCTTTTTCAGATATCTAAACAATTAACTATGTGTAAAATCTTAAAACCGTTGAACCCATATATATAATATAATATCAGAATATATATATATATAGTTATATATATAGATATATATATATATATATATATATATATATATATATACATAAGCACACACATTTATATATATATACACACACATATATATATATTACACATACACATATATATACTGTATATATATATATATATATTATATATATATATATATATATAAACATACACATATATACACATACACATATATACATATATACAGTATACACACACATATATATATATATATAAATATATATACATACACAACACAAACACATATATATATCTATATATATATATATATATACACCACACACAGAAATAAATATTTTTTGATTGAAAAGGACCAGTGAGTGCAGCCATTTGTTCATTGATATTATTCACTTTTTTGCATGCACCCTGGCACATTGATTTTGTAGTGAGAGTGCTCTCCTGCTGCTTATATTTTATACACACACATATATATATTATTATTATTATCATTTATTTGTATAGCGCCGCCAAATTCCGTAGCACTGGGTACAATGATAGGGGTAATACAATGACAAAGATTTGTGATACAATACAAAACATAACAAGACTTAACAAATCTAGCACAGGAGGAAGAGGGCCCTGCTCGGAGAGCTCACAGTCTATAGGTTTAGGGTGCAGAGACCATATGGTTGGGGTAGCTTATTACACTCGGTTGTATTTGCAGCAGTGAGTCAGGCATGTCATGTACATGTATTAGCTTGTTCGGATGCGGGATGGAGGAGAGATGGTAAGCCTCTCTGAATAGGTGGGTTTTCTGAAGCTATACAAGGTTGGAGACAGTCTGATGGAGCGGGGTAGAGAGTTCCAGAGGGACAGGAGCAGCACGTGCGAAGTCTTGGAGGCGGGAGTGGGATGTAGAGATAACAGGAGTGTAGAGACGTAGGTCAGAGGTTGATCCAAGAGGACGGGATGGGGAGTATTTCACGATTGAGAGAGGAAATATAGTGGGAGTTAGACTGTTGAGTGCTTTGTAGGTTAGGGCTAATACTTTAAATTGTATTCTGGTGGATGTATGAAGAGTCAGTGTAGAGACTGGCAGAGCGGAACAACTGATGTAGATCGTTAACTTAGGTGGATGAGTCTAGCAGAAGCATTCATAATAGATTGGAGGGAGGAGAGACAGTGTTTTGGAAGGCCATTTAGGAGTAGATTGCAATAATCAATGTGTGACAGGATGAGGAATGAATAAGTATTTTCGTAGTTTTTTTGAGTAAGGAAGGGACGAATTCTGGAAATGTTTGCATAGGTGTGAACGGCAGGATTTGGTAAGCATTTGTATATGTGGGTTGAATATGAGTTCTGAGTCTAGAGTGACCCCAAGGCAGCGGACCTGGGGTGAGGTATTGAGAATAGAGTCTCCAACCATCAGAGAAATGTCAGGTGTCGGATATCTCGAAGAGGGGGGGGAATAAGAAGCAGCTCAGTTTTGGACAGATTGAGTTGGGAGGGTGAAGACATCCAAGAGAAAATTGCAGAGAGGCAGTTCAGGAAATCTGGTTGAGTAAAGAGGGAGAGATATCAGGAGAGGAAGATAGATTTGGGTATCATCAGCATATAGGTGGTACTGGAATCAAAAGGATGGTTTTTTCAAGGCAGGATGTATAAAGAGAGAAAGCAAGGGACCCAAGACAGAGCCTTGCATTACTCGAACTGAGAGAGGCATAGGATCACAAGATATGTTGTTAAAGGAAACTGAAAACGAGCGGTTGAAAGATATGATGCAAACCAGGAGAGGGCTGTGTCCCTTGGATGCCAAATGAATGTAGTATTTTTAGGAAGGAGAGGATGGTCAACTGTGTCAAAAGCTGCGGACAGGTCAAGAAGAATTTTTAAGGAGTAATGGCCTTTTGCTTTGGCTGATAACAGGTCATTTGTTACTTTAGCAAGGACGGTTTCTGTTGAGTGTTTAGGGCGGGGAAACCAGATTGTAGTGGATCAAGTAAGGAGTTAGTTGTGAGAAATTGAGTGTGTATTTATACACACACACACAATATATATATATATATATTATTACATACACACAAACATATATATATATATAATATACATTACACACAAACATATATATATATATATATATACATTATCATATATATATATATATATATTATATATATATATATACAGGGAGTGCAGGAATTATTAGGCCAAATGAGTATTTTGACCACATCATCCTCTTTATGCATGTTGTCTTACTCCAAACTGTATAGGCTCGAAAGCCTACTACCAATTAAGCATATTAGGTGATGTGCATCTCTGTAATGAGAAGGGGTGTGGTCTAATGACATCAACACCCTATATCAGGTGTGCATAATTATTAGGCAACTTCCTTTCCTTTGGCAAAATGGGTCAAAAGAAGGACTTGACAGGCTCAGAAAGTCAAAAAATAGTGAGATATCTTGCGGAGGATGCAGCACATCTTAAAATTGCAAAGCTTCTGAAGCGTGTTCATCGAACAATCAAGCGTTTCATTCAAAATAGTCAACAGGGTCGCAAGAAGCGTGTGGAACAACCAAGGCGCAAAATAACTGCCCATGAACTGAGAAAAGTCAAGCGTTGCAGCTGGCCAAGGATGCCACTTGACCACCAGTTTGGCCATATTTCAGAGCTGCAAACCATCACTGGAGTGCCCAAAAGCACAAGGTGTGCAATACTCAGAGACATGGCCAAGGTAAGAACAGGCTGAAAGACGACCACCACTGAACAAGACACACAAGCTGAAACATCAAGACTGGGCCAAGAAATATCTCAAGACTTGATTTATCTAAGGTTTTATGGACTGATAAATGAGAGTGAGTGCTTGATGGGCCCAGATGGATGGGCCCATGGCTGGATTGGTAAAGGGCAGAGAGCTCCAGTCCGACTCAGACGCCAGCAAGGTGGAGGTGGAGTACTGGTTTGGGCTGTTATCCATCAAAGATGAGCTTGTGGGCGCCTTTTTCGGGTTGAGGATGGAAGTCAAGCTAAACTCCCAGTCCTACTGCCAGTTTCTGGAAGACACTTCTTCAAGCAGCTGGTACAGGAAGAAGTCTGCATCCTTCAAGAAAAACATGATTTTTTATGCAGGACAATGCTCCATCACACACACGTCCAAGTACTCCACAGCGTGGCTGCAAGAAAGGGTATAAAAGAAGAAAATCTAATGACATGGCCTCCTTGTTCACCTGATCTGAACCCCATTGGAGAACCTGTGGTCCATCATCAAATGTGAGATTTACAAGGAGGGAAAACAGTACACCTCTCTGAACAGTGTCTGGAGGCTGTGGTTGCTGCTGCACGCAATGTTGATGGTGAACAGATCAAAACACCTGACAGAATCCATGGATGGCAGGCTTTTGAGTGTCCTTTGCAAAGAAAGGTGGCTATATTGGTCACTGATTTGTTTTTGTTTCGTTTTTGAATGTCAGAAATGTATATTTGTGAATGTTGAGATGTTATATTGGTTTCACTGGTAAAAAATAAATAATTGAAATGGGTATATATTTGTTTTTTGTTAAGTTGCCTAATAATTATGCACAGTAATAGTCACCTGCAACACACAGAAATCACCCCCTAAAATAGCTATAACTAAAAACAAACTAAAAAACTACTTCCAAAACTATTCAGCTTTGATTATTAATGAGTTTTTTGGTTCATTGAGAACATGGTTGTTGTTCAACTAATAAAATTAATCCTCAAAAATACAACTTGCCTAATAATTCTGCACTCCCTGTATATATATATATATATATATATATATATTATATATATAGTATATATATTACTATATATATATATATATATATGCATATATACATACACCACACAGCCAAAACATTCAAAGAAGCACTTGCTGGTCTTTTGTCACCAGAAATTTAATTTAATATGGATCATTTCAGAGCAGTTACATGCCCTTCTTTCAGACACACCTGAATGACACCAAGCACAAAACGTATATAAACCCCTCTGCGCAATAAATCACCAATAAGGGCCAGATTATAAGTGGAGCTGCAAGCTTTTTGCTTGTGTATGGTAGTGCTTGTATTGCAAGTTGAAAGTTATTGAGGTTTCGCTCGCACGCTAACCCAATGCATGCAAAAAGCCAAAGTTAGAATATCTTGCGTGCAATAACATATTCCCCCATAGAAGTCAATGGCAGAGAAAAAGGTGGGAAAACACCGCTACTCGTGCGCAAACCCGATTGCATATTCTCAAGTGCTCTAATCCCGACATGAAAAAATGAATATTTCACATTCCAATGTTCTATTTATTCATAAATACATATTTCTACATATATATGATGGTATTTTGGCAATATATATATATATTATATATATAATATTATATATATATATATATATATATATATATATATGATTATACATAGGTATAGCTATATATATATATTTATATTATTTAAAAATACATACAACCATATTCTGCTATGTGCAAAACATTGGACTTTGAAATGTTTACAGTAAATTTACACACTATAAACACTTTATTACATAATGGGAATCATTGCAATAAATATGTTTTTACATGTTTTCATGTACTTGACTGTAAGGGCTCTAATGCACTTCTATATATCTCTTTATATGTGTACATATGTCATTTATGGGTTTATATGTGTATACTGTATATCTGCAAATACATTTTACACATATAAATACTTATGTACACCACATGCTAAACACACACACACACCACACATATATATATATTTACATATCCCATCTTTATGATGGTTTTTCTGCACAACTGTCAGGTCAGCAGTCATTCCCATGATTGTGATTTCTACTGAACAAGAGAGACCATTTAAAGGCTCAGGAACCCCTTTGCAGTGAGTTATGGGCTTAATTAGCTGATTAGAGTGGGACACTCCTAGGAGCCTAGAATATTGCACATTTTCTCACAATATTCTAATTCTCTGAGATTGTGGATTTGGGGTTTTCATGAGCTGTAAGCCATAATCATCACAATTATGACAAATCACGGCTTTGAACTATCTTGCTTTGCAATGTAATGTAGTCTATCTCATATATTAGTTTCACCTTTTAAGTTGCATTAGTGAAATAAATTAACTTTCTGCACGATATTCTAATTTTTCGAGTTCACCTGTATGGTATCTCAAATGTTAAAGCCTTTTTTTCTGCTTTTTTTTTTCTCTAACACTTGAGACCCTTCACATATTTGAACCCTTATAACTTTTGTGTGCAATATATTTGTAATAATATTTATTAGATTGTATTATCATGAGTTTAACTGTAATGTATTTTTTGCTGTGTTTTGTGACACTTTTTTTGTTTCATGAAACAGTTTAACCAGAGCTCAGAGGACGTGGTAATCATTCTAGCGTAAATTGTGATTGCTCCTCCAGAGATAACATTTAGGGGCCTCAGGCTCGCTGAAAAAGAAAGTTATGAAGCAGCGGTCTAAAGACGAATACGATCGGGTTGATTGGACACCCCCACCCTGCTAGCGGCCGATTGGTTTGAGAATCTGCAGAGGGTGGCATTGCACCAGCAGTTCACAAGAACTGCTGGTTGCAATGATAAATGCTGACAGCATTATATGAGCAGTAAACCGACTAGCACAAACACCCCACGCATAACTGTCAAACACACCACTTGTTATCTGGCTCTGCATAAAGAATAATGATATTGTTATTCCTTCTGTGCCTCCAGCTTTTTACCCCTTATTGTTGTTGGTTGGTCAAGGATCTGTAGCCTCATACTGGGCACCACCAACTTGGATCTGAGTTTATTCTTGCTCTCATTACAGAAGAGAGTGACATTATCAGCTATTTGACAGCTTTAAAGGGACACTGAACCCAATTTTTTCTTTTCTTTCATGATTCAGATAGAGCATCGCAATTTTAAGCAACTTTCTTAATTTACTCCTATTAATTTTTTTTCCTTCGTTCTCCTTGCTATGTTTATTTGAAAAAGAAGGCATCTAAGCTTTTATTTGGGTTCAGAACTCTGGATAGCACTTTTTTATTGGTGGATGAATTTATCCATTAATCAGAAAGGACAAACCCAGGTTGTTCACCCAAAAATGGGCCGGCATCTAAACTTACATTCTTGCTTTTCAAATAAAAGATACCAAGAGAATGAAGACAATTTGATAATAGGGAGTAAATTAGAAAGTTGCTTAAAATGTCATCGCTCTATCTGAATCACGAAAGAATAAATTTGTGTTCAGTGTCCCATTTAATGTGCATTGCAAGTTAGCGAGCATAATGCAAAGAGAGCTCTTCTTTTTTACAGTGGCTACATTGCTATATACTATATATTATTCATGTGGCCTTTTATATAGGTTATGTATCTTTTAAATTGCTAATATAAAACTGCAAAAACCCTATTGTGTGTGCTAACTTGAAGCACATGAGTTGTGAAAAAGCTGGCAAACACCATTGGTCTATAAATGTTCACAAATTCTGTCACAGGTGTGGAAAAACAAGCTCCAACAGTATGAAAATGAAAAGATTCACCAAATTTTCGCCTAGAGATTTAGAGTTTTGTCGGTAAAGACCCACGGGGCTAACCGCTGCTTTTTTTCCCCCAGCGCACCCTTAAGACAACGCTGGTATTTAGAGTTGTTTGAATGGCTGCGTTAGCCTCAGAAAAGGGAGCGTTGAGCATAATTTAGCTCCACCTTCAACCCTCAATTCCAGTGTTGCTTAAGCGTCAGCGGTAAGCTGGCAAAACGTGCTTGTGTACGATATCCTCATAGGTAAACAATGGGGACTGAGCTGGCTGAAAAAAAACCCTAACACCCTGCAAAAAAGCAGCGTTCAGCTCCTAATGCAGCCCCATTGTTTCCTAAGGGGAAACATTCTCTAAGTCTACACCTAACACCCCTAACATGAACCTCGAGTCTAAACACCCATAACCTTACACTTATCTAACCCCTAATCCTGCCGCCCCCGCTATCGCTGACACCTGCATTATATTATTAACCCCTGCCCTAATCTGCCGCTCCGGACACCACAGCAACCTACATTATAGCTATGAACCCCTAATCTACTACCCATTACATCGCCAAACACCTATATTATATTTATTACCCCCCTAATCCTGCCCCCCCCCAACGTTGCCGCCACCTACCTACACTTATTAACCCCTAATCTGCCGTACCGAGACCTCGCCGCCACTATAATAAATGTATTAACCCCCTAAACCGCCGCACTCCCGCCTCGCAAACACTATAATAAATTGTATTAACCCCTAAATCTGCCCTCCCTAACATCGCCGCCACCTACCTACAAATATTAACCCTAATCTCCCGCCACCAATGTCGCCGCTACTATAATAAATTTATTAACCCCTAAGACCTAAGTCTAACCCTAAACCTAACACCCCCCCTAACTTAAATATCATTTAAATTAATCTAAATAAATTTACTATCATTAAATACATTTTTCCCTATTTAAAAATAAACTAATTACCTATAAAACTAAACCCTAATATAGCTACAATATAACTATTAGTTACATTGTAGCTATTTTAGGATTTATATTTATTTTACAGGCAACTTTGTATTTATTTTAACTAGGTACAATAGCTATTAAATAGTTATTAACTATTTAATAGCTACCTAGTTAAAATAATTTCAAAATTACCTGTAAAATAAATCCTAACCTAAGTTACAAATACACCTAACACTACACTATCAATAAATTAATTAAATAAATTACCTTCAATTAGCTAAACTAAAATACAATTAAATTAAACTAATCTATAATACAAAAAAAACAAACACTAATTTACAGAAAATAAAAATTACAAGAAGTTTAAAACTAATTACACCTAATCTAAGCCCCCCTAATAAAATAAAAAAGCCCCCCAAAATAATAAAATGCCCTACCCTATCTAATTAAAAAGTAATAAGATCTTTTACCAGCCCTTAAAAGGGCCTTTTGCGGGGCATTGCCCCGATGTAATCAGCTCTTTTACCTGTAATAAAAATACAATACCCCCCAACATTAAAACCCACCACCCACATACCCTACTCTAAACCCACCCAAACCCCCCTTAAATAAACCTAACACTAACCCCCTGAAGATCTCCCTACCTTGAGTCGTCTTCACTCAGCCGAGCCGAATTGTTCATCCAAGCGGAGCAAGAAGATGTCCTCCATCCGGTAGAAGTCTTCATCCAAGCGGGACAAGAAGAGGTCCTCCATTCCGGTAGAAGTCTTCATCCAAGCAGGGTCTTCTATCTTCAATCCATCCAGAGTGGAGCAGAGCCATCTTCCAGCCAGCCGACGCGGAGCCATCCTCTTCAACCAACGGACTAACGACGAATGACGGTTCCTTTAAGGGACATCATCCAAGATGGCGTCCCTTGAATTCCGATTGGGCTGATAGGATTCTATCAGTCAATCGCAATTAAGGTAAGAAAAATCTGATCCAATCAGCCAATCGGATTGACCTTGCATTCTATTTGCTGATCGGAATAGAATCCTATCAGCCAATCGGAATTTGAGGGACGCCATCTTGGATGACGTCCCTTAAAGGAACCGTCATTCGTCGTTAGTCCGTCGGTTGAAGAGGATGGCTCCACGTCGGCTGGCTGTAAGATGGCTCCGCTCCGGATGGATGAAGATAGAAGACCCCGCTTTGAATGTAAGACTTCTACCGGATGGAGGACCTCTTCTTGCCCCGCTTGGATGAAGACTTCTACCGGATGGAGGACATCTTCTTGCTCCGCTTGGATGAACAATTCGGCTCGGCTGAGTGAAGACGACTCAAGGTAGGGAGATCTTCAGGGGGTTAGTGTTAGGTTTATTTAAGGGGGGTTTGGGTGGGTTAGAGTAGGGGTATGTGGGGTGGTGGGTTTTAATGTTGGGGGGGTATTGTATTTTTATTTACAGGTAAAAGAGCTGATTACATTGGGGCAATGCCCCACAAAAGGCCCTTTTAAGGGCTGGTAAAAGAGCTTATTACTTTTTAATTTAGAATAGGGTAGGGCATTTTATTATTTTGGGGGGCTTTTTTATTTTATTAGGGGGCTTAGATTAGGTGTAATTAGTTTAAACTTCTTGTAATTTTTTTTTATTTTCTGTAATTTTAGTGTTTGTTTTTTGTATTATAGATTTGTTTATTTAATTGTATTTTAGTTTAGCTAATTGTAGGTAATTATTTAATTAATTTATTGATAGTGTAGTGTTAGGTGTATTTGTAACTTAGGTTAGGATTTATTTTACAGGTAATTTTGAAATTATTTTAACTAGGTAGCTATTAAATAGTTAATAATTATTTAATAGCTATTGTACCTAATTAAAACAAATACAATGTTGCCTGTAAAATAAATATAAATCTTAAAATAGCTACAATGTAACTAATAGTTATATTGTAGCTATATTAGGGTTTTATTTTATAGGTAAGTATTTCGTTTTAAATAGGATTAATTTTATTTAATGATAGTAAATTTTTTAGATTAATGTAAATGATATTTAAGTTAGGGGGTGTTAGGGTTAGGGTTAGACTTAGGTTTAGGGGTTATTAAAATTATTATAGTAGCGGCGACGTTTGCAGAGTGGGAGATTAGGGGTTAATATTTGTAGGTAGGTGGCGACACTTGTTAGGGAGGGCAGATTAGGGGTTAATACTATTTATTATAGTGTTTGTGAGGCAGGAGTGCGGCAGTTTAGCGGTTAATACATTTATTATAGTGGCGGCGAGGTCCGGTCGGCAGATTAGGGGTTAATAAGTGTAGGTAGGTGGAGGCGACGTTGGGGGGCAGATTAGGGGTTAATAAATATAATGTAGGTGTCGGCGATGTTAGGGGCAGCAGATTAGGGGTTCATAGCTATAATGTAGGTGGCGGCGATGTCTGGTCGGGAAGATTAGGGGTTAATAAAAATTATTATAGGGTTGGCGAATGTGGGGGGCCTCGGTTTAGGGGTTATTAGGTAGTTTATGTGTGTTAGTGTACTTTATAGCACAGTAGTTAAGAGCTTTATGTTCCGGCGTTAGCTCATAAAGCTCTTAACTACTGACTTTTTTTGATGGTAGGAGTCTTGTCGGTAGAGGCTGTACCGTTCACTTCTTCCAAGACTCGAAATACCAGCGTTAGGCAAATCCCATTGAAAAGATAGGATACGCAATTGACGTAAGGGGATCTGCGGTAGCCCTCGAGTCGCGGCAAGAAAGTGAGCAGTAGACCCTTTCCTGCCTGACTCTAAATACCAGCGGGCTGTAAAAAGCAGCGTTAGGACCCCTTAACGCTGCTTTTGACGGCTAACGCCAAACTCTAAATCTAGGCGAAAATGTGTAAAGTGTTAAAAGTTTCTGAAAAGAGCTGCTGACACAGGAGGAAAAACTATAACATTATGAGAAGTTTAAACGGACACTGAACCCAATTTTTTTTCTTTCATGATTCAGATAGAACATGCAATTTTAAGCAACTTTCTAATTTACTCCCTATTATCAATTTTTCTTCGTTCTCTTGCTATCTTTATTTGAAAAAGAAGGCATCTAAGCAATTTTTTTGGTTCAGAAACTGTGGAG
This sequence comes from Bombina bombina, assembly GCF_027579735.1. NCBI lineage: Eukaryota > Metazoa > Chordata > Amphibia > Anura > Bombinatoridae > Bombina > Bombina bombina. The sequence continues at coordinate 150,362,700 of NC_069503.1, forward strand.
AGCACTTGTTTATTGGTTGTTGAATTTATCCACCAATCAGCAAGAACAACCCAGGTTGTTCACCAAAAATGGGGCTGGCATCTAAACTTACATTCTTGCTTTTCAAATAATGACACCAAGAGAATGAAGAAAATTTGATAATAGGAGTAAATGGAAAGTTGCTTAAAATTGCATGCTGCGGTTCAGTGTCCCCTTTAATTTTCATTTAAAGGGACTGTCTACAACCAGAATTTTTATTGTTTAAAAAGATAAATAATCCCTTTATTACCCATTCCCCAGTTTTGCATAACCAGCACAGTTATATTAATATATGTTTTACCTCTGTGATTACCTTGTATCTAAGCATCTGCAGACACCCCCTTTATCTCAGTGCTTTTGACAGACATGCAATTTAGCCAATCATTAGGGGTGTTTAGACTCAGGGGTAATGTTATGGGTGTTAGGTGTAAACGTTACTTGTTTTCTAACATAGAAATCAATGGGTTATATTTCTTTGTCTTGCAGCATTGAACATAAGCTTTCACTGCTTTCAGACTCCCATTGATTTTCTATGGCATCTGCGGCCTCCAGGGTGCGGATTGAAAACCAGGTATGATTATGTCTGTAATGACGTAAGCATCAATCTGCGTCGGATTGAGACCGGCGGATTGCATGTTACATCACAAATTTCAACTTTTGCTGGTCTGTAGGCTTTGATAACTAGGTCGGATCAATCTTGCAACAATTACGATGCGGAATTCTGGCATATTTTAGGTTGAAAGCTTGATAGATAGGCCCATAGATTATTACCAAAAACATCATATATATATATATATATATATACAGTATATATATATTATATATATATATATATATATATATATATATATATATATATATATATATATATATAGACAGAGAAAACGATGAGCCAGCTCACCTAAGACTATATATTCGGTGTAACCTTAGTTAGTGAAATATGGATAACCAAGGGTGCCAGGGGACATAAAAAAGATAAATGATCTATTTATGATAGTAATAGAGAAAGCCAATAAAACTATCGCCTAGATTTAGAGTTTTGTCGGTAACGACCCCGCGTAGCTAACGCTGGGCATTTTTCTGGCCGCACCTTTTAAATAACCTCCGGTATTGAGAGTTCACAGAATGGCTGCGTTAGGCTCCAAAAAGGGAGCGTACAGGCATATTTACCGCCACTGCGCAACTCTCGATAACAGAGTTGCTTACGGTACGCGGCCACGGCTTCAAAAAACGTGCTTGTGCACGATTCCCCCATAGAAAACAATGGGGCTGTTTGAGCTGAAAAAAACCTAACACCCTGCAAAAAAGCTGCGTTCAGCTCCTAACGCAGCCCCATTGTTTCCTATGGGGAAACACTTCCTACGTCTGCACCTAACACTCTAACATGTACCCTGAGTCTAAACACCCCTAACCTTACACTTATTAACCCCTAATCTGCCGCCCCCGCTATCGGTGACCCCTGCATATTATTTTTAACAACTAATCTGCCGCTCCGTACACCCCCCGCCACCTACATTATCCCTATGTACCCCTAATCTGCTGCCCTAACATCGCCGACCCCTATATTATATTTATTAACCCCTAATCTGCCGCCCCCAACGTCGCCTCCACCTAACTACACTTATTAACCCCTAATCTACCGACCGGACCTGAGCGCTACTATAATAAATGTATTAACCCCTAATACGCCTCACTCACGCCTCAATAACCCTATAATAAATAGTATTAACCCCTAATCTGCCGACTGGAGCTCACTGCTATTCTAATAAATGTATTAACCCCTAAAGCTAAGTCTAACCCTAACACTAACACCCCCCTAAGTTAAATATAATTTAAATCTAACGAAATAAATTAACTCTTATTAAATAAATTATTCCTATTTAAAGCTAAATACTTACCTGTAAAATAAACCCTAATATAGCTACAATATAAATTATAATTATATTATAGCTATTTTAGGATTAATATTTATTTTACAGGTAACGTTGTATTTATTTTAACCAGGTACAATAGCTATTAAATAGTTAAGAACTATTTAATAGCTAAAATAGTTAAAATAATTACAAAATTACTTGTAAAATAAATCCTAACCTAAGTTACCTTACAATTAAACCTAACTCTACACTATCAATAAATTAATTAAATAAAATACCTACAATTATCTACAATTAAACCTAACACTACACTATCAATAAATAAATTAAATACAATTCCTACAAATAAATACAATGAAATAAACTAACTAAAGTACAAAAAATAAAAAAGAACTAAGTTACAAAAAATTAATTTTTTTTTACAAATATTAGAAAAAAATTACAACAATTTTAAACTAATTACACCTACTCTAAGCCCCCTAATAAAATAACAAAGACCCCCAAAATAAAAAAATGCCCTAACCCTATTCTAAATTACAAAAGTTCAAAGCTCTTTTACCTTACCAGCCCTGAACAGGGGCCCTTTGCGGGGCATGCCCCAAATAATTCAGCTCTTTTGCCTGTAAAAAAAAACATACAATACCCCCCCCCAACATTACAACCCATCACCCACATACCCCTAATCTAACCCAAACCCCCCTTAAATAAACCTAACACTAAGCCCCTGAAGATCTTCCTACCTTGTCTTCACCATGCCAGGTTCACCGATCGATCCAGAAGAGCCCAAGTGGGGGGGCTGAAGAGTGACGTCCATCCTCCGGCTGAAGTCTTGATCCAAGCGGGCAGAAGAGGACATCCGGACCGGCAAACATCTTCATCCAAGCCTCATCTTCTATGTTCTTCAATCCGATGACGACCGGCTGATCTTCAAGACCTCCATCGCGGATCCATCCTTCTTCTCCGACGACTTCCCGATGAATGACGGTTCCTTTAAGGGACGTCATCCAAGATGGCGTCCCTTGAATTCCGATTGGCTGATAGGATTCTATCAGCCAATCGGAATTAAGGTAGGAAAATTCTGATTGGCTGATGGAATCAGCCAATCAGAATCAAGTTCAATCCGATTGGCTGATTCAATCAGCCAATCAGATTGAGCTTGCATTCTATTGGCTGTTCCGATCAGCCAATAGAATGCGAGCTCAATCTGATTGGCTGATTGAATCAGCCAATCGGATTGAACTTGATTCTGATTGGCTGATTCCATCAGCCAATCAGAATTTTCCTACCTTAATTCCGATTGGCTGATAGAATCCTATCAGCCAATCGGAATTCGAGGGACGCCATCTTGGATGACGTCCCTTAAAGGAACCGTCATTCATCGGGAAGTCATCGGAAGAAGAAGATGGGTCCGCGGTGGAGGTCTTCAAGATGGAGCCAGTCCTCATCGGATGAAGATAGAAGATGCCGCTTGGAAGAAGATGGTTGCCGGTCCGGATCTACTCTTCTTCCCGGATAGGATGAAGACTTTGGACCCTCTTCTGGACTTCTTCAGCCGTCGGATGATGGATGTCTAGCCCCTGCTTGGGCTTGGATGAAGATTTCGGAGCCTGGAACGATCGGTGATACCTGGCATGGTGAAGACAAGGTAGGAAGATCTTCAGGGGCTTAGTGTTAGGTTTATTTAAGGGGGGTTTGGGTTAGATTAGGGGTATGTGGGTGGTGGGTTGTAATGTTGGGGGGGAGTATTGTATGTTTTTTTTTTTTACAGGCAAAAGAGCTGAATTCTTTGGGGCAGGCCCCGCAAAGGGCCCTGTTCAGGGCTGGTAAGGTAAAAGAGCTTTGTACTTTTGTAATTTAGCATAGGGTAGGGCATTTTTTTATTTTGGGGGTCTTTGTTATTTTATTAGGGGGCTTAGAGTAGGTGTAATTAGTTTAAAATTGTTGTAATTTTTTTCTAATGTTTGTAAATATTTTTTTATTTTTTGTAACTTAGTTCTTTTTTATTTTTTGTACTTTAGTTAGTTTATTTAATTGTATTTATTTGTAGGAATTGTATTTAATTTATTTATTGATAGTGTAGTGTTAGGTTTAATTGTAACTTCGGCTAAGATTTATATTTCAGGTAATTTTTTAATTATTTTATTATAGTAGCGGTGAGATCCGCTCGGCAGATTAGGGGTTAATAAGTGTAGGCAGGTGGAGGCGACGTTGAGGGGGGCAGATTAGGGGTTAATAAATATAATATAGGGTCGGCGGTGTTAGGGGCAGCAGATTAGGGGTACATAGCTATAATGTAGGTGGCGGCGCTTTGCGGTCGGCAGATTAGGGGTTAATTATTGTAGGTAGCTGGCGGCGACGTTGTGGGGGGCAGGTTAGGGGTTAATAAATATAATATAGGGGTCGGCGGTGTTAGGGGCAGCAGATTAGGGGTACATAAGTATAACGTAGGTGGCGGTCGGCAGATTAGGAGTTAAAAAAATTTAATTGAGTGGCGGCGATGTGGGGGGACCTCGGTTTAGGGGTACATAGGTAGTTTATGGGTGTTAGTGTACTTTAGAGCACAGTAGTTAAGAGCTCTATAAACCGACGTTAGCCAAGAAAGCTCTTAACTACTGACTTTTTTCTGCGGCTGGAGTTTTGTCGTTAGATTTCTAACACTCACTTCAGCCACGACTCTAAATACCGGAGTTATAAAGATCCCATTGAAAAGATAGGATACGCAATTGACGTAAGGGGATCTGCGGTATGGAAAAGTCGTGGCTGGAAAGTGAGCGTTAGACCCTTTCCTGACTGACTCCAAATACCGGCGGTAGCCTAAAACCAGCGTTAGGAGCCTCTAACGCTGGTTTTCACGGCTACCGCCAAACTCTAAATCTAGGCCTATGTGAGCAAAATAAAGGCCAATCCCCAGGTGACAGATTCCCTTCCCCCAGAGACATCCACAAACATGTACCATATGTCAGATTAAATACATTTTTATGCACACGTATATTATACAGAAAATGAACACATATGTCATTAACAGTGACAAGAGAAAAATTTTCAACTTATACAATTAATGACACACAACCATTGGCCATTGGATCCTATGTGATAAAACCCTTATGGAAACTGAAAAGGGCATCATAGATGAAAAGTCTGTATGCAGCAGATAATGATCCCAAATCCAGTATCAATTGTAGAGGATATTTGATCAAAGTCACACTCAGACCCTTTGTCCGTAATAACAATCCGTCATTAGCACAGTAGCTGCATCCGAGCAGTGTGCAGGAGATTTGTCTTTGGAAATTTGGGGATAATATGTAAATATATAATCTATCATCATTTGGTTTTCATATTCCTGGCTTAGTATTCTAACTCCTGTGACAGGTCAGCACTGGTCTTGGAGCAATTTGACACCGTTGTAGCCTTGCAGGAATGCATACCTTTTCTGACACTAGTTAAAGTTTGGGATGAGGTTATATTGACTACATAACTTTCCTTCATGGGAGGTCCAGTGGTGCATAACAGTGCATATTTACATTAGTGAACATAAATTATTGTCTCACATTAGGATTTGGTATTTTGTTTTGCTACCAGGCACTAATACAATGCATGTTTATTATAAGAAAAATCCACAAATCCATTTTTCGGGGAGTTCGGAGAACAAAAAGTCCTGATACATCTGCTGTGATATAGACTAAATAGTAGGGTAACTACTGTATTAATCTATCTATCTATCTATCTATCTATCTATCTGTCTGTCTGTCTATCGTCTATCAATCAATCAATCAATCAATCTATCTATCTATCTTTCTATCTATCTATCATCTATCTATCTATCTTTCTATCTATCTATCATCTATCTATCATCTATCTATCTATTTGCCTGTCTGTCTGTCTATCATCTATCAATCAATCAATCTATCTATCTATCTATCTATCTATCATCTATCTATCATCTATCTATCTATTTGCCTGTCTGTCTGTCTGTCCATCATCAATCAATCAATCTATCTACCTATCTATTATCTATCTATCTATCTATCTATCTATCTATCATCTATCTATCTATCTATCTATCTATCTGTCTGTCTGTCTGTCTGTCTGTATACCTATCTTTCTATATATCTATCTATCTGTCTGTCTGTCTGTATACCTATCTATCTATCTATCTAGCTATCTATCTACCTATAGATCATCTACCTATCTATCTGTCAACCTATCTAATCTACCCATCATCATGTATCTTGTGTATCTAACACAATTACATATAAATACATAAGCCATCTATGTTCTCATTCCACCTCTTTATATCACCATATACATTTTTATTTGTAGTTTGCATATATTATACCACACTTTAGCTGTTTTGCCTGTAAATGATTTAACCTAGAATAAAAGTATAATAGGCAATATAACAATGTAATGCAAACACCTGTTATTTAAAAGCAGGGGCAGAACTACCATTGGTGCAGCAGATGCATTTGCATCAGGCCCCAAGTGCTAAGGAGGTCCAGTGCTGAAATCTATACATAGGTAAGTGCTTATGTGGTCATTATCTGTGTATAGATTCTCATTATCATTATTCTGTGCAGCATGCTTATCAGTGTCACATCAGTATACAGCACAGTGTTCTCGTGGTCACATTATATGCACATCAGAAGAAGTGGACTCTCGGGTTACAACCAATCAGCTTAATAACTTGTTAGCTTCTTCTACTGTGATTTACCATCTGAAAGCAGCCTCTTTTTAGCCCAGTAATGCTTTTCACAGAGTAGAACTTTCCTGTAGTATATTAGTCTGATCACGCCTATTACGGTCAGTCCAGTACTGAAATACCAGGCAATTCCTCTCTGAACAAGGAACACAGCAACCCCAGATGAGGCCTTCATCAGGCCTCATCAGTGAGGTGCAGCCATATTCCTCTAAGCACACTAAGCAAGGCGTCCACGTCTGGTTGTCCCTTCTTCCCTTAGGAAGACTATGGGGCCTATTTATGATGATGTGAACGGACATGATCCAATATAGCAGTTCATGACCGCTGCACATAGATAAATGCCGACAGCATACGCTCTCGGCTTTTATCGTTGCACCAGCAGTTCTTGTGAACTGCTGGTGCAATGCCGCCCCCTGCAGATTCTGCTAGCAGGGAGTGTCAATCAACCTGATCGTATTCGATTGGGTTGATTTTTGTCTGCCGTCTCAGAGCTCTATAAATATGCCCCATAATACACACTAAAAATCATTCATCTTTATACAAAAACCTTTGGGGGGTCCCAAAACGTTTTGCACCAGGGCCCTCTGTTGAGTTGTTCTGCTAATGGTTAAAAGCGTAAAGCAGCTATTTTGAACCATGTTGTTGGGACACTGTACTGCAAATGGAGAATCACAAATAGTTTAGTAATTAAGGTGCTAAGAAAGTCGATGCACTGCATTTCAGCTAATCTTGATTTTGTTTTTATTGTAAAAACCTATGCTTTAATACATTCAGGGCCAGATTACAAGTGGAGCGATATTAAACGCTCCTGCTCAAGCGTCAACTCTGCTAGAAGTAAGCTTTTTGTGTACATTGGGTAGCACTCATATTACAAGTTGAAAGTAAAAATCTTTTGCTTGCACACTAATACGACGCGCGTATAAATCAGAACCCGATCACATATTCTCAAGTGTGCTAACCCAACATAAAAATGTGAATATTTCATATTCCAATCTTCTTCACAGAATATGTTCTTTTTATTCAAAAATACACAGACATACACACACACGTCTTTAAATACATACTGTATTTACACATATAAATACATACTGTATATACACATATAAATACATACTGTATTTACACATATAAATACATACTGTATATACACATATAAATACATACTGTATATACACATATAAATACATACTATATATACACATATAAATACATACTGTATATACACATATAAATACATACTGTATATACACATATAAATACATATGTACACACATCTATATATATATATTTAGACATGTTTTTTTTCTAACACCTGAGACCTCAAATGTTTATAACTTTTTTGTGCAATTTTTTTTTTTATAATTTTTATCAGATAGTGTTATTATAAGTGTAACTGTACGTATTTTTGCTGTGTTTTGTGACACTTTTTTGTATTGTGAAGTAATTAGCCAGAAATCTGAAGAGTTAAATCGTGATTACGCTCATGCGATCATGTTTACTTTCAACATGTAATACGAGCGGTAAACCCGCCACTTCAAACACCCGTGATAATCCCCTTTTTGCTTGCTCATAGCTGTTAGCACTAAACTATTTCATTTTAGGGCTACATGAACAGTATCAGAGATATATAGAAATATATATTTAATAATAAAAAGTACATTATTTTCGATGTGAAAAACATACAGTAGGAATGTAAAATATTCGATTTGTGCATTGTGTTTTTTAATTTAGATATATTCTATGGATTATTTAGAATATTTTACAGTATGTTTAATAATTTCTAATAATTTTTATTAATTTGTTTTAATATTTTATATGTAATATTTCAATAGTGTGGCCTAAGAATACTTACGCCTAGATTTAGAGTTCTGCGGCCAAAGGGGTGCGTTAGCTACGCGTGCTTTTTTCTGGCCGCACCTTTTAAATACCGCTGGTATTGAGAGTTCACAGAATGGCTGCGTTAGGCTCCAAAAAAGGAGCGTAGAGCATATTTACCGCAACTTCAACTCTCGATACCAGCGGTGCTTACGGACGCGGCCAGCTTCAAAAACGTGCTCGTGCACGATTCCCCCATAGAAAACAATGGGGCTGTTTGAGCTGAAAAAAAAACCTAACACCTGCAAAAAAGCCGCGTTCAGCTCCTAACACAGCCCCATTGTTTTCTATGGGGAAACACTTCCTACGTCTGCACCTAACACTCTAACATGTACCCCGAGTCTAAACACCCCTAACCTTACACTTATTAACCCCTATTCTGCCGCCCCCCGCTATCGCTGACCCCTGCATATTATTATTAACCCCTAATCTGCCGCTCCGTAAACCGCCGCTACTTACATTATCCCTATGTACCCCTAATCTGCTGCCCCTAACACCGCCGACCCCTATATTATATTAATTAACCCCTAATCTGCCCCCCACAATGTCGCCTCCACCTGCCTACACTTATTAACCCCTAGTCTGCTGTCCGTGCGCCGCCGCCAGCTACATTATAGCTATGTACCCCTAATCTGCTGCCCCTAACACCGCCGACCCCTATATTATATTTATTAACCCCTAATCTGCCCCCCACAACGTTGCCTCCATCTGCCTACACTTATTAATCCCTAATCTGCCGAGCGGACCGCACCGCTATTATAATAAAGTTATTAACCCCTAATCTGCCTCACTCCCGCCTCAATAACCCTATAATAAATAGTATTAACCCCTAATCTGCCCTCCCTAACATCGCCGACACCTAACTTCAAGTATTAACCCCTAATCTGCCGATCGGAGCTCACCGCTACTCTAATACATTTTTTAACCCCTAAAGCTAATTTTAACCCTAACACCCCCCTAAGTTAAATATAATTTTATTCTATCGAAATAAATTAACTCTTATTAAGTAAATTATTCCTATTTAAATCTAAATACTTACCTGTAAAATAAACCCTAATATAGCTACAATATAAATTATAATTATATTATAGCTATTTTAGGATTAATATTTATTTTACAGGCAACTTTGTATTTATTTTAACCAGGTACAATAGCTATTAAATAGTTAAGAACTATTTAATAGCTAAAATAGTTAAAATAATTACAAAATGACCTGTAAAATAAATCCTAACCTAAGTTACAATTAAACCTAACACTACACTATCAATAAATTAATTAAATACAATATCTACAAATAACTACAATTAAATAAACTAACTAAAGTACAAAAAATAAAAAAATATTTACAAACATTAGAAAAATATTACAACTATTTTAAACTAATTACACCTACTCTAAGCCCCTTAATAAAATAACAAAGCCCCCCAAAATAAAAAATGCCCTACCCTATTCTAAATTAAAAAAGTTCAAAGCTCTTTTACCTTACCAGCCCTGAACAGGGCCCTTTGCGGGGCATGCCCCAAAGAATTCAGCTCTTTTGCCTGTAAAAAAACCACATACAATACCCCCCCCCAACATTACAACCCACCACCCACATACCCCTAATCTAACCCAAACCCCCCTTAAATAAACCTAACACTAAGCCCCTGAAGATCTTCCTACCTTATCTTCACCATACCAGTTTCACCGATCGGTCCTCGGAAGTGTTGATCCAAGCCCAAGCGGGGGGCTGAAGAGTGACGTCCATCCTCGGGCTGAAGTCTCGATCCAAGCGGCAGCTGAAGAAATCCATCATCGGGCTGAAGTCGGAAGTCCATCATCGGGATGAAGTCTTCTATCAAGCCGCATCTTTAATCTTCTTTCTTCTGGAGCGGAGTGGAGCCATCTTCTTCCAAGCCGAGGCGGAACATCCTCTTCAACCGACGCCTACTCGCCGAATGACGGTTCCTTTAAATGACGTCATCCAAGATGGCATCCCTCGAATTCCGATTGGCTGATAGGATTCTATCAGCCAATCGGAATTAAGGTAGGAATATTCTGATTGGCTGATTGGAAAAGCCAATCGGATTGAACTTGATTCTGATTGGCTGATTCCATCAGCCAATCAGAATATTCCTACCTTAATTCCGATTGGCTGATAGAATCCTATCAGCCAATCGGAATTCGAGGGACGCCATCTTGGATGACGTCATTTAAAGGAACCATCATTCGGCGAGTAGGCGTCGGTTGAAGAGGATGTTCCGGGTCGGCTTGGAAGAAGATGGCTCCGCTCCGCTCCAGAAGAAAGAAGATTGAAGATGCGGCTTGATAGAAGACTTCATCCTGATGATGGACTTCCGACTTCAGCCCGATGATGGATTTCTTCAGCCGCCACTTGGATCCAGACTTCAGCCAGAGGATGGACGTCACTCTTCAGCCCCCCGCTTGGGCTTGGATCAATACTTCCAAGGACCGATCGGTGAACCTGGTATGGTGAAGATAAGGTAGGAAGATCTTCAGGGGCTTAGTGTTAGGTTTATTTAAGGGGGGTTTGGGTTAGATTAGGGGTATGTGGGTGGTGGGTTGTAATGTTGGGGGGGGTATTGTATGTGGTTTTTTTACAGGCAAAAGAGCTGAATTCTTTGGGGCATGCCCGGCAAAGGGCCCTGTTCAGGGCTGGTAAGGTAAAAGAGCTTTGAACTTTTTTAATTTAGAATAGGGTAGGGCATTTTTTATTTTGGGGGGCTTTGTTATTTTATTAGGGGGCTTAGAGTAGGTGTAATTAGTTTAAAATTGTTGTAATATTTTTCTAATGTTTGTAAATATTTTTTTATTTTTTGTAACTTAGTTCTTTTTTATTTTTTGTACTTTAGTTAGTTTATTTAATTGTAGTTATTTGTAGGTATTGTATTTAATTAATTTATTGATAGTGTAGTGTTAGGTTTAATTGTAGATAATTGTCGATATTGTATTTAAATAATTTATTGATAGTGTAGTGTTAGGTTTAATTGTAGATAATTGTAGATATTGTATTTAATTAATTTATTGATAGTGTAGTGTTAGGTTTAATTGTAGGTAATTGTAGGTAGTTTATTTAATTTCTTTATTGATAGTGTAATGTTAGGTTTAATTGTAACTTAGGTTAGGATTTATTTTACAGGTAATTTTGTAATTATTTTAACTATTTTAGCTATTAAATAGTTATTAACTATTTAATAGCTATTGTACCTGGTTAAAATAAATACAAAGTTGCCTGTAAAATAAATATTAATCCTAAAATAGCTATAATATAATTATAATTTATATTGTAGCTATATTAGGATTTATTTTACAGGTAAGTATTTAGATTTAAATAGGAATAATTTATTTAATAAGAGTTAATTTATTTCGTTAGAATAAAATTATATTTAACTTAGGGGGGTGTTAGGGTTAATATTAGCTTTAGGGGTTAAAAAATTTATTAGAGTAGCGGTGAGCTCCGATCGGCAGATTAGGGGTTAATACTTGAAGTTAGGTGTCGGCGATGTTAGGAAGGGCAGATTAGGGGTTAAAACTATTTATTATAGGGTTATTGAGGCGGGAGTGAGGCAGATTAGGGGTTAATAACTTTATTATAATAGCGGTGCGGTCCGCTCGGCAGATTAGGGGTTAATAAGTATAGGCAGGTGGAGGCGACATTGTGGGGGGCAGATTAGGGGTTAATAAATATAATATAGGGGTCGGCGGTGTTAGGGGCAGCAGATTAGGGGTACATAGCCATAATGTAGGTGGCGGCGCTTTGCGGTTGGCAGATTAGGGGTTAATTATTGTAGGTAGCTGGCGGCGATGTTGTGGGGGGCAGGTTAGGGGTTAATAAATATAATATAGGGGTCAGCAGTGTTAGGGGCAGCAGATTAGGGGTACATAAGTATAACGTAGGTGGCGGTCGGCAGATTAGGGGTTTAAAAAATGTAATCGAGTGGCGGCGATGTGGGGGGACCTCGGTTTAGGGGTGCATAGGTAGTTTATGGGTGTTAGTGTACTTTAGAGCACAGTAGTTAAGAGCTTTATAAACCGGCGTTAGCCCAGAAAGCTCTTAACTACTGACTTTTTTCTGCGGCTGGAGTTTTGTCGTTAGATTTCTAACGCTCACTTCAGCCACGACTCTAAATACCGGAGTTAGAAAGATCCCATTGAAAAGATAGGATACGCAATTGATGTAAGGGGATCTGCGGTATGGAAAAGTCAGGCTGAATAGTGAGCCTTAGACCCTTTCATGACTAACTCCAAATATCAGAGGGCGGTAAAAACCAGCGTTAGGAGCCTCTAACGCTGGTTTTGACGGCTACCGCCCAACTCTAAATCTAGGCCTAAGTTTTCATATGTGCTAACCCGACCACATTAAGATCTGAATTGAGAAACACGATGCACAAAATGGATATTTTACATTCCTATGTTCCTCACTCTCACATACAAATAATAAATTATAATAATAATCCCCCCCAAGAGTATTCATAAAAGAATGCACAGCCCTCATATCCATGTTGATGATTCAAGGCTTCTTAGTGTTTCCCTATCTGGAAAATGTCCTTATAATAGCTCCATCCTCTGGTGATTGCCCATATGTTGTTGGTTCCAAAGTGTCTCCATCATGTATGTAGGCTTAGCTTTCCCCCAAAAAATTGTCTCCGTTAATCAGAATTACCACCTTGGAAGTATTTTTTTGTCATGGCATTAACAGTCCTTATGTCTTGCTTACAGCACCTCCATCAATGAGTCAACACTTCACTTCAGTGCAATTATGAATTTATGATGTACATATATTAAGACTACTGGCCTCATAGTAATTGCTTTAGAAGCGAATGTGTAACTAAAAACTTCACTTTCTTTATCGCCGGATCAAAAAATCCACCACTGCTTCCCTTTCTTTCTGTGATTTAACAAAGCACAACATTCAGAAACCTGTGTCTGTGACAAAACAATTTAATTATACTCACAACAGACACAAGCAATCCAGGATGTTTAGCTATCTGGGGTAAGCCACCATCTTAAAGGATATAACCCCCTAGAAGGCAACCTTCCCATCAATATTATTGGAACTTAGTGCACTCTGTCAGCTTGTTCCAGTGGCAAGAGACTTTGTAAAGGTATTCAACTTTAGGAACAGCATCATAGCAGTGGTTATATACATCATCAATGAGGTACACACAGTTAAGCTGGTCTCCCAAGATACTGACTTGGTGGAGTCATACTTTCTACTTTTTAAAAGTCTACAATCCATAAGTGAACTTATGGGAAGGGGACTACCTCAGCATTCCCAAATTACATCCTGGACAGAGTTGTTTGCATTTTTTTCTTTTTCCTTTTTTTTTTGTTGAGATCTGGGTGCTCGGTTGGCCTCTCTGCCTCCAAATAAGAATTACAATTTCCAACCTGCAGTTTCAGAACAAAATATTTCAGTGACCTTCATAGATGCACTGGCCTCTCTTGGAAATCCCCCAACATCATACTACCTAGGATCCTGACTTGGTTCATTTACATGGTTCATTCAGGTTCATACCTGTGTTTCTCTTGTTCTCTAACACTGCTAAAGTTAAATCAATAGCTCTGCTATTTCTGTGCTCATATTACAAGATGAAAGTGAAAGGTTTTTGCTTGAGTGAAAGCTTCTGGCACGCTAACATCTGGAGTGATATTGATGGTGTGCTAAGTTCCCCATAGACTTCTATGGGGCGCACTACAAAACCCTGTTCTCGCTTTCCCTCGATTATTAACCAGAAGGTTAGGCATTTAAATAAAACAGTGTTTTATTTATATTTTATATTTAACAAATACATTACACAGCTTAAAATAACTCATGAAAGGTAACTGCACATGAAGAATTGGTGTACTCCTGTTGGGTTTACTCAAATAAATCCAACAGGAGCACACTAAATTCTTCATGTGTGCTAACCCAACATAAGTTATTTTAAGGTGCACTCTATATTTATTAAATATAAAATACTGAAAAAAATTGTAATTAATGTAAAAGAATTAATCATGTAACCATAACTTTTGTTTTCTTTCATAAAATGATTATGATCCACAGTCCTCCATAACATATGGGTTTAATACCCAAGCAGACGTTTCTATGTTATGGAAAGGGTGGGACCATTTTTCTGGCAGTTCCTATTTAGTCAACAGTGCAACCTGAAGAACTTTCCTGTCAAAGCTGCTTGTGAAGAAACAAAAACATCAAAACAATAACATTTTGGAAAAGTATGCAGAGAAGACGATGTGGCAGCTTTGTAAGTCTGCTCCAAAAGATGCATAATTTTTAAATGGCCACAATATTTTAACTGCTCTTGAAGAAAGAGTTGTGAGACACCTAGTAGGCGATTTTCCCGCCACCAAACTAAGCCTTGTTAATCACTTGTTTAGCCAACAAACCAACGCTATCTTAGGGCTCGTTTGCATTTAGCTGTAATTAGGCTTGCGTGTGCTCGCAAACCGTTAAATATGCTTTTGGAAACAATATCGGTCACCGACTGCTTCCAATGGCCTGTTATAACTCAATTTCGGAAACCGGACTTCGTCTGCCGAAAACATGTTCGTGTCCCATAGAATGTATCAGAAGCCGCTAATCTTTAAATAATACCAGGTTTCAATTGACCGCGCAAACCTTTAATACACTGTTGGAGGGTGCCGATACATTAACAAAAATTGCACTCAGCTCAACTAGGTGTAAAATAGGAAAAAGGTGTTTTATGAGAATGGGTAGCTTAGGTTTTTTTTTAGTGTTAGGTTTTTTATTTTGGGGGGTTTACTGTTAGGGGTTAATTTGTATTTTTAGGTAAAAGAGCTGATAGCTTTAGGACAATGCCCTACAAAAGGCCCTTTTCAGGGCTATTGGTAGTTTAGTCTTAGATTAGGGGGTGTTTTTATTTTATATTTATATAAATTAGGTTATTATATTACATTAGGTTTAAAAAAAATTGAAGATTTGGTTTATTTTTTTCTGTAATTTTAGATTTTTTAATTTTTTGTAATTTTAGATTTAATTATTGTAATTTAATCTTAGGTTTTATTTTTAAATTAATGTTAGGATTTGTTATCTTAATTGTAACTTAGTATTTTTTTAATGTATGTAATGTGGGTTATTTTAGGGGGTGTTAGGTTAGGGGGCTTAGTGATTAGATTAGTTATTTGCATTGCAGGGGGAAGGCGGATTAGGGGTTAATAGTTTAAATAGGTAGATTGTGATGTGGGTAAATGGTGGATTAGGGGTTAATAGTTTAAATAGGTACTTTGTGTTGTGGGGGGATGGCGGTTTAGGGGTTAATAATTTTAATAGATACTTTAGTATATGGGGTTGGTGGATTAGGGGTTAATGCATTTATTAGTTATTGTGGTGGGGGTGGCAGTAGAGAGGTAGATATTGTGCAGGCATTAGGTGTTTGCTTTTACCTTAACAGCGAACGACAGGTAAAATATACGCGTCGCACTTGTATGTGGCGCCGTATATGCGATCGAGTGTAAGTGCAGTGTAAGGTCGGGTTACCATAGTAAACCATTAATTTTCAAGAAATCCGGCATCGCGTGGAAGCGTTAACACAACGCTAACTTACACCTAAACAAGGGTGACTACACGCAATGTGCTATACTTTTTAATGGAAACCTGGTATTAAAATGGAGCGGTAAATTACTTTAAGCTGCCGGCAATTTTGGTAGCTTACGGCTCCATTTTTAACGGCTCAATGGAAACGAGCCCTTAGTATCTTTTTGTCCTTTACTGTCGTTCCTTAGAGTTAGAAGGATCTGGACACAATGAAGGAATAACAATTTCTTGATTTATATTTTCCGTAGAAATTACCTTAGGAAGGAAATCATATTTATTACAAAATACAGCCTTATTCTTGTGAATGATTAAAAATGGAGAATCACAAGACAGTGCTAACAATTCAAAAACTCTCCTTGCAGAAGAGAATGTTAACATAAAAAGTACTTTAATAGATGACAGAATGAATTCAATGGAACGCAGGGAGAACCTTGTAATATAGAAAGAACTAGATTCCAATTCCAGGGTGGAGAAATATGTTTTACCACTGGCCACCTGGACAAAATTCTGAACATCAGGAAGTTTAGCTAACTTCCGTTGAAAAATAAGAGATAAAGAATAAATTTGACCCTTTAGGATACTAGCGGACAAACTCTTGTCAAGTCCATCCTGTAAAAATTGAAGGATTCTTGGATTCCTAAAGGAATACCAAGAAAATCATTTTGGCAGAGCACCACTCAAAATAAGCCTTCCAAATTTTGTGATAAATCTTTTGTGTCAAAGACTTTATAGCTTGTATCAGAGTTTCAATGACCGAATCTTGCCTAGTAACGTTACGCAGCCTTCCTTGTCACACAGGTAATAAAGGAAGAGGAAATTGGATAGTTATAGAGCACTCAAAAGTACAGGTAGAGATACTATATGACAGAGGAGGCTGTCCAAGACGAGTTAAATATTAAGACTTAACATTTAATAGATATAATAAAAGATAAATACAAACTATCAATGTAGGTACATGTAAAACTTAGATTAAAATAGGGAGCTGGCATACCCAGGAAATATCCATACCTATGTACTATAATCAAATGACACAATATTGAATCAAAATCAGTGTTCAGTGAAATAGTATAAACAGAAGGAAAGCCTCAGGCAGGTGTGCACCCAAATATGCTCTTGGATTGCACAAGAGGAAATATCTAGAAAAGAGGATTGACCTCATACATATATACTAATCTAAGTGCAATATGGGAGCGATGCAGGCCTGTCTGAGTCCCAAAAAGCTGCCAACAATAAGAACAACATAGGGTAAGGTAGCAGAGCTCTTTACAAGCACCTGATGCGCATTTCGCCAAACAAAGGCTTTCTCAAAGGCTAGCTAACCCGACTTGGGAAAGCCTCGCTGCTTAAATAACGATAATGGACCAATCACGGGTGAGTAATCTTACACAGCCCTGAAATGAGCCAATGGTAAATGTCCTCCTATCATTGGATAGGCGTTTGTCACGTGACTCTTATGTCACAGATAAGGGGGAGTGTAATGTGACAAAACATAATAAGCACTTAGCAAATAGCGGAGTTATGTTAAAATATGTTATTGTTACGTGACATCTTGCCATAACATTATTAGTGTATTATGCCCATAGATAAATACAGTATTGAACAATGTTACGAAAGATCATACACAAAATGTTTTAGATTGAACATAAAAACGGACTGTCAATGTCTCTATTGCCTTAATATAAGAGAGAGAAGAGAGGGTCATTTGACATAATATAGAGATGATACAGAAGAATGTATTTGGAGAATGCAGTGACTATAGTACAAATAGGATACTTGAACTAGATATGTGCAATTCGTTTCGGATCGATTCGGAAATTCGGAAAATTCGGCAAATTCGGAGATTCGGATCGAACCAAATTTCCGAATTAAAATACTGCCGAATTTACCGAATAAATCATAATTATTTCGTATTTATTCGGTAAATTCAGATGGCCATGGATTACACTAGTATTGTGCAGTATATTAGGTTATATCACTCTGCTATGGGTTACACCTAATATACAGTACATAATACTAGTCTAATCCCACCTAACACTTACCAAAATTCCGATTTTCCGAACCGAACCGAATCCAGCCGAATTTCTTCGAATCCGAATGAATCCGAAACGAATCCGAACCGAATCGATTCCAAATTTTCCGAATTCGAATCGATCCGAACCGAAATTCGAAAAATTCCGAATCGATCCGAACCGAACCGAATTTTTTCGCCATGCACATATCTAACTTGAACACTGAATATGATGTAAAATGCTTGTATATACAAGAGTTGCACCTAATCCCATCGGTCATAATTCCTAATCACTGTGTATATTCAAGTTATGAAATGTAAGTTAATGCAGTGATAAACCATATATCCGTTCATTTTGAAAGGAACATATTGGATCAGATGAGATCAATCATAAATGGGATGATATCAATGCTTTTAATATGGACTGCTTAAGTAGTCAGTTATGCTGGCATCAACACAATTGTAAAATACATGACATATCATAGTAGAAATAGACACACTAATACGTGTGAGATACTAAGCATAATTTACAGTGGCAGTGAAGCCTATAAAATTAGGTGGCATTTACCTCTATTAATACAAGGGGGGGCAATTAGTGCACTAATGTAATATCTCATCCGTAAAAAGATAAAGGGAATAGGACTATGGACCATATGAACCAAAAAGAGGGGAAGTGAGTTCAAGGTACAGTATAACTACATGACATAATGTCCCATAGTAGGGTGTTTATCATATTGTCATACATAGAGATGTATTAAGCATATTAAGCATATTAAAGGAATACTGTAATCCCTCGCAGTCCTATATTATAGAAAAGAGCCATATCCATCTTGCTCATTCAATCCTATTGGTGTTAGTGTATCCAACCAGAATATACATCTACATTCAGCTTGTAACAGCATGGTTTCGATATTGCCACCTCTAATACCAGGTTTGATCACTTGTAGAACGGAAACTTTCAATTGCGGTATGATTCCATATTTTTTTAGGTAAGGCCTGGCTATGGGAGTGAGGCTTTTATTTTTACTCTTATCATTTACACAGTTTTTGATACTGTTGATATGCTCCCCAAGCCTAGTGTGTAGTTCCTGTGTCGTTATCCCTACATATCTTTTGCCACATCCGCATAGAAGACAATACACAAAATTTCTGGTTCTGCAATTTGCGAAACCGAACATTCTTTTAATGATGCCCATTAAGGTAACATATTCTCTCTCATTGTGCATGTATCTGCAGAAACTATAGGAGCCACACGCGTATGTCCCACATATGTTCCTAGTGCTCGGATTTTTCCTTATGAAATTACTTTTAACCAATTTAATTCCAATAGTGGGAGCTCTCCTCCAACTGGTATTGAGTTTATCTCCGATACATTGGGATAAATCTTGATCCGATTTGAGTATATTACAATGGCAGTTTAGTATGTTACTTATGTTTAGATGATCAGCGTTAAAGGTAGTGAGATTTGACTACCTTTAAATCCTGAGGCTTTCCTTCTGTTTATACTATTTCACTGAACACTGATTTCGATTCAATATTGTGTCATTTGATTATAGTACATAGGTATGGTTATTACCTGGGTATGCCAGCTCCCTATTTTAATCTAAGTTTTACATGTACCTACATTGATAGTTTGTATTTATCTTTTATTATATCTATTAAATGTTAACTTTTAATATTTAACTCGTCTTGGACAGCCTCCTCTGTCATATAGTATGTCTACCTGCACTTTTGAGGGCTCTATAACTATCCAATTTCCTCTTCCTTTATTACCTTTGTTATCATCAGGATAGTGAGCACCCCCATTATACACTATTATTGTTGGGCTATATTACCTATAAATGACAGAAGATTGTGTTATTGATACGTATGGGGTCTTGATAGATTTTATCACTATTTTTTCCCTCTTATACAATATTCCTTGTCACACACCCTTGACGTCATGGCCCTTTTAAATATCTTGGTCCTTCTCTATGGTGCCCGTTTGTCGGATCAAGTTCCTGCTTCCCGGGCTTCTTGTATATTTGTGAGTTTTTGCTCTCTTTTTCTGCCTGCCTCTGGTTTACTGACCTCTGCTTGCCTGACCACCCTGTTGCTGAATCCTAAACTGCTTAAAGGGACATTGACCTCTGCTTGCCTGACCACCCTGTTGCCGAATCCTAAACTGCTTAAAGGGACATTGACCTCTGCTTGCCTGACCACCCTGTTGCCGAATCCTAAACTGCTTAAAGGGACATTGACCTCTGCTTGCCTGACCACTCTGTTGCCGAATCCTAAACTGCTTAAAGGGACATTGACCTCTGCTTGCCTGACCACCCTGTTGCCGAATCCTAAATTGCTTAAAGGGACATTGACCTCTGCTTGCCTGACCACCCTGTTGCCGAATCCTAAACTGCTTAAAGAGACATTGACCTCTGCTTGCCTGACCACCCTGTTGCCGAATCCTAAACTGCTTAAAGGGACATTGACCTCTGCTTGCCTGACCACTCTGTTGCCGAATCCTAAACTGCTTAAAGGGACATTGACCTCTGCTTGCCTGACCACCCTGTTGCCGAATCCTAAACTGCTTAAAGGGACTTTGACCTCTGCTTGCCTGACCACTCTGTTGCCGAATCCTAAACTGCTTAAAGGAACATTGACCTCTGCTTGCCTGACCACTCTGTTGCCGAATCTTAAACTGCTTAAAGGGACATTGACCTTTGCTTGCCTGACCACTCTGTTGCCAAATCTTAAAGTGCTTAAAGGGACATTGACCTCTGCTTGCCTGACCACTCTGTTGCCGAATCTTAAAGTGCTTAAAGGGACATTGACCACTGCCTTGCCTGACCACTCTATCGGAACATCCTCTGCCTGTGTTACAGCTTCAGTACATTGTTCTCCCTAACTACTCATCAAGTACTTCCTCCCGTGGCTTTTCATCATTTGTGGGTACACTGTTTTCTATTTCTGCATACTAACTGTTTTCTTTCCTGAGTGGGACATGTCCTGTGTTTTCCTCAGTGTGCTAGCATGTGAACCTAATATCACCCTAGCAGTTGGGCCTAATCCTGGACTGACTCTATACGGCTGACAATCCAGATATGGTGCAACTGAAATGCTCTGAATTCTGAACACTGCTAAGATTGTACCCAACCCAAAACAGATACCAATAGATCTTATCTCTAAAGGATCTCCACTGTTAATGAAAATATTCATGATTAATGTTCAGTATTGCATAATATAACCTTTGTTCATAGACATAAATTACACATAAAATAGGTATAAAAGAGATACCAATAGATTTTATCTCCAAAGTACTAAAATACAGATGAATCCTGTATGACTGCTTTTGGAATTAAACCTGCAGATTAATATGCATGAAAGGTATATACCTACAGGAGCATATATTATATTATTGTATACACTAATAGCATAGAACATACTGTATAGGGCTAGATTACAAGGGGAGCGCAAACGTTTGTACCAGACCGATAAGGGATGCATTGGAGCCCTTTGTCATTAAGTAGATGAAAACAAGTAAAAGCATATTTATGCAATATTCATATTTAATAAAGGTTTTAACTATGTATTTACTGTAAATATTTCACATTCCAATGTTCTGCACATAGCAGAATATGTTCTATGTATTTCTAAATCAATATTCCTATATATATATATATATATATCTGTATATATCTATACCTATATATAATCATGTATATATATATATATATATATATATATATATATATATATATATATATATATACACTGTATATATAGGTATACAGATATATATATTATAACTTCAGATTTTTGCGCTTGTTGGTTAGGGCGAGAGTAAAAACAGTTTGCTTTCAACTCATAATACGAGCTCAATCCAACAAGCGCAAAATTCTTATTTCTAGTCGATTAATGCTCAAGCGGAATCGTTAATTTGCGCTCCACTTGCAGAGGGTGTATATACAGCATGTAGTTTAATAATAATAGCCACAAAAAATGTTGCCTTAGCCTTTCTAGTTATTTTCATACTCAGGGCTAGATTACAAGTGAGGCGCAAATGGTTTTGCGCTAGCGCAATCGCATTTTCGGGAGCCATTTTCATTCCGCTGATATTACAAGTACAGTGAAATTGTGATTGCACTAGCACAATCACCTTTTTACGCTTCAATCTTTTCCATGACCTAAGAGCTGTGGTAAACTATTTCCGAAATGAAAAAGATGCACGAAACACACAAAAAATTCATAACAAAGTACACTTACACCTTTATAAACTGCACTATTAACCACAAACCACCACCCCAATCACAAACACTAAATAAAACTATTAACCCCTAAACCGCCAACCCAACACATCGCAAAGTACCTAAATGAACTATTAACCCCTAAACCGCCATCCCCCCACAATGCAAAGTTATAAACGAACATCTAAACCCCCTTACCTAACACCCCCTCACTTAACTCAAATTAAAATTCCCAGAAATTTAGAAAAAAAAATTCTAACTACCTTAAAAAAAAGTTATCTGTAAAATTAAATAAAAACCTAATCTTACCTATAAAAATTAAAACCTAACATTACACAAAAAAACACTCTAAAAACCCCCACTAACATTATAGGGAGAAAAAACTAACATTACAGAAAACGTAATTACCAAAAATGAAAAAATAAATGTGCCCCAAATGCAAAAATACAGTCTAGTGTATATTATTAAAATATAAAAATAGCAGCATCTTTATGTTTTAATAAAATTACCGCGCTAGGCAGTATTTTTGGACTAAAGTTGGTGGGAGTGGGGTGTTAGAAAAAAACGGCACTGAAAATTCCCTTAACATTGTGGTCTAAGGGAACTATGGCCTAGATTTGGAGTTTGGCGGTAGCCGTGAAAACCAGCGTTAGAGGCTTTTAACGCTGGTTTTAGGCTACCGCCGGTATTTGGAGTCATTCAAAAAAGGGTCTAACGCTCACTTTTCAGCCGCGACTTTTCCATACCGCAGATCCCCTTACGTCAATTGCGTATCCTATCTTTTCAATGGGATATTTCTAACTCCGGTATTTAGAGTTGTGTCTGAAGTGAGCGTTAGAAATCTAACGACAAAACTCCAGCCGCAGAAAAAAGTCAGTAGTTAAGAGCTTTCTGGGCTAACGCCGGTTCATAATGATCTTAACTACTGTGCTCTAAAGTACACTAACACCCATAAACTACCTATGTACCCCTAAACCGAGGTCCCCCCACATCGCCGCCACTCGATTAAATTTTTTTAACCCCGCCCTAATCTGCCGACCGCCACCTACGTTATACTTATGTACCCCTAATCTGCTGCCCCTAACACCGCCGACCCCTATATTATATTTATTAACCCCTAACCTGCCCCCCACAACGTCGCCGCCAGCTACCTACAATAATTAACCCCTAATCTGCCGACCGCAAAGCGCCGTTACTTACGTTATCCTTATGTACCCCTAATCTGCTGCCCCTAACACCGCCGACCCCTATATTATATTTATTAACCCCAAATCTGCTCCCCACAACGTCGCCTCCACCTGCCTACACTTATTAACCCCTAATCTGCCGAGCGGACCGCACCGCTATTATAATAAAGTTATTAACCCCTAATCCGCCTCACTAACCCTATAATAAATAGTATTAACCCCTAATCTGCCCTCCCTAACATCGCCGACACCTAACTTCAAACATTAACCCCTAATCTGCCAACTGGAGCTCACCGCTATTCTAATAAATGTATTAACCCCTAAAGCTAAGTCTAACCCTAACACTAACACCCCCCTAAATTAAATATAATTTACATCTAACGAAATTAATTAACTCTTATTAAATAAATTATTCCTATTTAAAGCTAAATACTTACCTGTAAAATAAATCCTAATATAGCTACAATATAAATTATATTTATATTATAGCTATTTTAGGATTTATATTTATTTTACAGGTAACTTGGTATTTATTTTAACCAGGTACAATAGCTAAAATAGTTAAAATAATTACAAAATTACCTGTAAAATAAATCCTAACCTAAGTTACAATTAAACCTAACACTACACTATCAATAAATTAATTAAATAAAATGCCTACAATTACCTACAATTAAACCTAACACTACACTATCAATAAATTAATTAAATACAATATCTACAAATGGATACAATGAAATAAACTAACTAAAGTACAAAAAATAAAAAAGAACTAAGTTACAAAAAATAAAAAAATATTTACAAACATCAGAAAAATATTACAACAATTTTAAACTAATTACACCTACTCTAAGCCCCCTAATAAAATAACAAAGCCCCCCAAAATAAAAAAAATGCCCTACCCTATTCTAAATTACTAAAGTTCAAAGCTCTTTTACCTTACCAGCCCTGAACAGGGCCCTTTGCGGGGCATGCCCCAAAGAATTCAGCTCTTTTGCCTGTAAAAAAACACATACAATACCCCCCCCCCCCAACATTACAACCCACCACCCACATACCCCTAATCTAACCCAAACCCCCCTTAAATAAACCTAACACTAAGCCCCTGAAGATCTTCCTACCTTATCTTCACCATACCAGGTTCACCGATCGATCCAGAAGAGCTCCTCCGATGTCCTGATCCAAGCCCAAGCGGGGGGCTGAAGAGGTCCATGATCCGGCTGAAGTCATCATCCAAGCGGGAGCTGAAGAGGTCCATGATCCGGCTGAAGTCTTCATCCAAGCGGGAGCTGAAGAGGTCCATGATCCGGCTGAAGTCTTCTATCAACAGCATCTTCAATCTTCTTTCTTCGGGAGCCATCATCTTCCATCCGATGCGGAACATCCTCTTCTCCCGACGCCTACTCGCCGAATGACGGTTCCTTTAAATGACGTCATCCAAGATGGCGTCCCTTGAATTCCGATTGGCTGATAGGATTCTATCAGCCAATCGGAATTAAGGTAGGAATATTCTGATTGGCTGATGGAATCAGCCAATAGAATGCAAGCTCAATCTGATTGGCTGATTGGATCAGCCAATCGGATTGAACTTGATTGTGATTGGCTGATTCCGAAGAAAGAAGATTGAAGATGCCGTTGATAGAAGACTTCAGCCAGATCATGGACCTCTTCAGCTCCCGCTTGGATGAAGACTTCAGCCGGATCATGGACCTCTTCAGCCCCCCGCTTGGGCTTGGATCAGGACATCGGAGGAGCTCTTCTGGATCGATCGGTGAACCTGGTATGGTGAAGATAAGGTAGGAAGATCTTCAGGGGCTTAGTGTTAGGTTTATTTAAGGGGGGTTTGGGTTAGATTAGGGGTATGTGGGTGGTGGGTTGTAATGTTGGGGGGGGGGTATTGTATGTGTTTTTTTTACCGGCAAAAGGGCCCTGTTCAGGGCTGCTAAGGTAAAAGAGCTTTGAACTTTAGTAATTTAGAATATGGTAGGGCATTTTTTTATTTTGGGGGGCTTTGTTATTTTATTAGGGGGCTTAGAGTAGGTGTAATTAGTTTAAAATTGTAATATTTTTCTGATGTTTGTAAATATTTTTTTATTTTTTGTAACTTAGTTCTTTTTTATTTTTTGTACTTTAGTTGTAGGTTTAATTGTAACTTAGGTTAGGATTTATTTTACAGGTAATTTTGTAATTATTTTAACTATTTTAGCTATTGTACCTGGTTAAAATAAATACCAAGTTACCTGTAAAATAAATATAAATCCTAAAATAGCTATAATATAAATATAATTTATATTGTAGCTATATTAGGATTTATTTTACAGGTAAGTATTTAGCTTTAAATAGGAATAATTTATTTAATAAGAGTTAGTTAATTAATTTCGTTAGATGTAAATTATATTTAATTTAGGGGGGGTGTTAGTGTTAGGGTTAGACTTAGCTTTAGGGGTTAATACATTTATTAGAATAGCGGTGAGCTCCAGTCGTCAGATTAGGGGTTAATGTTTGAAGTTAGGTGTTGGCGATGTTAGGGAGGGCAGATTAGGGGTTAATACTATTTATTATAGGGTTAGTGAGGCGGATTAGGGGTTAATAACTTTATTATAATAGCGGTGCGGTCCGCTCGGCAGATTAGGGGTTAATAAGTGTAGGCAGGTGGAGGCGACGTTGTGGGGGACAGATTAGGGGTTAATAAATATAATATAGGGGTCGGCGGTGTTAGGGGCAGCAGATTAGGGGTACATAGGGATAATGTAAGTAGCGTCGGTTTACGGAGCGGCAGATTAGGGGGTAAAAATAATATACAAGGGTCAGCGATAGCAGGGGCGGCAGAATAGGTGTTAATAAGTGTAAGGTTAGGGGTGTTTAGACTCGGGGTACATGTTAGGGTGTTAGGTGCAGACGTAGGAAGTGTTTCCCCATAGACAACAATGGGGCTGCGTTAGGAGCTGAACGCGGCTTTTTTGCAGGTTTCAGGGTTTCTTAGGACTCCCTGTAGAGGTGCGCTCACGGAAGGTTATAACAAATAATGTCAAATATACAGTCCAATCGAATCCAAAATACGGCAGCTCTTCCAATTGTTTGTGGTACGATGAGCGAATCTAGATTGAAAGTAAGAAGGCGCCAGACATAGGGTAATATTGTTACAATCTGCAAACACGCTCAAGTAACATATAGATGGAATACTTACAAACGAAACGGCACCAAATCGTGCCTAGTGAGACAGACCGGGACCTCAACCGTCGCCCGGAAGACCAACCAATGGCATGCACCAAACTCCCGCAGTCACGTGAATGTTGTAGCCAATCACCGTTTCTTTGGGCTCACACACCTTCCTTGCAGACGTCCGATTCAAAAAATAGGATCACAGTGTAGACAAACCAGGTGTCCCATACACTGCGGTTTCAAGATATTGATTGGTAACAGTGCTAGAGTGAAAGTAAAACCCACTCCAAACGAGGTACACTAAAAACAATTTATTTAAAATGTTTTAAAATCAGCAACGCGTTTCTCGACCATGCAAGGTCGTTTCATCAGGCTTAAATACACAGTATGGTATTCCCGCTGCTTATGTACCTCTTCTAACCAATCACAACATCTAAAGCCTCACACACCTTTAAGGAGGGCGGATATGTTATTCTCAATGAGCACGTTTATTTCAGACCACATTGGAAATCATGCTATTATACTTAACTTTGCATTATATCATAACAATGCTAATATACGTCCTCTATATATTTGAATTTTATTTTGATCTTATGTTATTTCATTTCATTATACTATCTTGCGTGACTATTTCTCTTTGAATATTTCATTAATTATTATTATTCTATTTCCTCTATCATGAACTATATACTATTAAAAGGGGCTCTATATATAATACATCTACAGTATATTCCAATGTAATCTCAATAGAAATGTGCCCAAATTTTACCTTAGTCTCAATAATTATGTCAATATCTTATGTAAAATACACACATTCTGACATTATGCTATATAGCGTTTCAAAATAACAAATAATGGTTATGAATTTATTTCTTATGGTCCCGGTCTGTCTCACTAGGCACGATTTGGTGCCGTTTCGTTTGTAAGTATTCCATCTATATGTTACTTGAGCGTGTTTGCAGATTGTAACAATATTACCCTATGTCTGGCGCCTTCTTACTTTCAATCTAGATTCGCTCATCGTACCACAAACAATTGGAAGAGCTGCCGTATTTTGGATTCGATTGGACTGTATATTTGACATTATTTGTTATAACCTTCCGTGAGCGCACCTCTACAGGGAGTCCTAAGAAACCCTGAAACCTTTGTAACCACCGGATAGTTGTTTCCGTCTGAGGTTGCCGCCGGACCATGAACCTTGAACAATGGACTAAATTGTAAAGTATATGAATCATATTAATGCTATATTGCTCACTACATTATTATTGAATATTGATATCTTTCAGTGTTGCTAATTGGGATTTTACATGCCACTGAATACATAAGCATAGTTTTCTGTGATATCATTGTCAGCTGCCTTGCCAGTAGCACGATAGGTTTTCTATCTGAATGTTTATGTGCTACATTTGAAATACGGTCTTGGTATTATTTTTGAATCACATCAAGCCTGTCAGCTAATATAGATAGTATTCCATGGGTTATTTTATACAGCAATAGTAATTAGCCACTGAACATTCAGTCACAACATTTTTAGAATTACTATAGTCTATAACGTCCTCAAATATATAGAGGACGTATATTAGCATTGTTATGATATAATGCAAAGTTAAGTATAATAGCATGATTTCCAATGTGGTCTGAAATAAACGTGCTCATTGAGAATAACATATCCGCCCTCCTTAAAGGTGTGTGAGGCTTTAGATGTTGTGATTGGTTAGAAGAGGTACATAAGCAGCGGGAATACCATACTGTGTATTTAAGCCTGATGAAACGACCTTGCATGGTCGAGAAACGCGTTGCTGATTTTAAAACATTTTAAATAAATTGTTTTTAGTGTACCTCGTTTGGAGTGGGTTTTACTTTCACTCTAGCACTGTTACCAATCAATATCTTGAAACCGCAGTGTATGGGACACCTGGTTTGTCTACACTGTGATCCTATTTTTTTAATCGGACGTCTGCAAGGAAGGTGTGTGAGCCCAAAGAAACGGTGATTGGCTACAACATTCACGTGACTGCGGGAGTTTGGTGCATGCCATTGGTTGGTCTTCCGGGCGACGGTTGAGGTCCCGGTCTGTCTCACTAGGCACGATTTGGTGCCGTTTCGTTTGTAAGTATTCCATCTATATGTTACTTGAGCGTGTTTGCAGATTGTAACAATATTACCCTATGTCTGGCGCCTTCTTACTTTCAATCTTTTTTGCAGGTGTTAGGTTTTTTTTCAGCTCAAACAGCCCCATTGTTTTCTATGGGGGAATCGTGCACGAGCACGTTTTTGAGGCTGGCCGCGTTCGTAAGCAACTCTGGTATCGAGAGTTGCAGTGGCGTTAAATATGCTGTACGCTCCTTTTTTGGAGCCTAACGCAGCCATTCTGTTGACTCTCAATACCAGAGTTATTTTAAAGGTGCGGCCAGAAAAAAGCCAGCGTTAGCTACGCGGGTCGTTACCAACAAAACTATAAATCTAGCCGTATGTGTTCCCAGTAAATATATATGTACATTCTTAGATACAAATATAATTACGTGATAATATGTGTGTATATATATATATATATATATATATATATATACAGTATATATGTATATCAGCATATACCTAAATATTTAAGATTGTTACCATCGCTGCGCTACTCACCCCCTTCACTGTACAATGTTCTGATTCCTATGGAAGCACGCTCTCGCATTGCTGAAAACTTGTAACACCAGCGCACATTAGCGTGCGCTGGTATTACACAGTGGAATGCAAATATCGCTTACATGAAAGCGATATGTAGTGCTACACTTCTAATCTGGCCCTAAATATGAAGCAAGTAACCCTGGCAGAGGAAGCACTAGGTATGAGTGCACAGTAACATTGAAAACAAAACAGGTCACCTTTACTTTGGGATGAAACTGTTAACGTTGAATCTGCAGCAAGTATCGACATCTTGCACAGGTCATTGTTCTGCAGAGAATCTAGCTTGCTGACCATAAATTGATAGACATACACACACCAACATAGATAAACAGACTGCACATAATATTGGTGTATAAAATAAAGTAATTGGGCTTATACTATTACAAGATGTTTCACAAACACCTTTAATTGCAAGGGCTATTTTCCTTTGTGTGTACACATATATTTCACTTGCAAACCTCATCCCAGCTATCTCTGGAAGAACTAAAAGGAATTCCAATGATGAGCACATTTTTTTCCTTGGTGAAACACTGAACTTTCTTTAAAAACAACTTTAAAATAACTAAATTAGACACACATAATGTCAAGATCCAGGGTGTCCATACTTTGATTTTAACTCCCATGGTGCATAGCCAGCTTAGCTTCAGTTCCTCACACCCTCTTTCCTCCCCTATCCTTCCTTTCCAGGGTGGGCTGAGACCTCCATGTCTGACAGCAACTCCAGACTCCTCCTCTGTAACAGATTCTAACCCACTTAAGGCCTATTTCTGTGGAGGGGAGCCAAATAACCCCAGAGCAAGCCACACAGAAATGTAAGCTCCATGTTTTCCACACAGTGTGGGGACCGATGATAGGCTCCATGTGTTCCACACAGTGCAGCAGGACCGATGATAGGCTTGTATTTAGTGTATTGTAGGAAGTGCTACTGCCCATTACTAGATGATCTTACTATACCTCTAACCAGACAGTGCTACAGCTCCTCCCACCAGCAGCAGCAGTATTTACTGCTGCGTTTCTGTTCTCTGTCCAGGGGAAACTTAGTTTCACCTGCAAAAACAGTCTAAGTACTCTGTTCCCATGACTTGACCCCTGAATGCCATCTGTCCTTGTTTGCTGTTCCTAGGTTTTCCAGTTTTTTTCACTTCATCCTCATATATAAATATACAGTGCTTTTTTGTAAAAGAAAATGTGCGAGTGCTAAAAAGGTGCCGGTACTCATTGATTATTAATTGATATATTCTGCTAAGTAATAAAGCAAATAGACAACATTATTTACAATGTCTGATATATTTTGCAGCCCCCTCTTGAGTATTTACACAATGATTACAAATATTACCTGTTATGAGTTGGCAGAAGTGGGGGTACTCAGTACCGATAAGTTACCCCCCCCCCACACAAAAAAGCCCTATATATATATATATATATATATATATATATATATATATATATATATATATATATATATGTTTAATGAATGTAAACCATATGTATATGGTTTGCTCTCTCTATCTCCCCCTCTCTTTTGCTCTTTCTCTCTCCCCTCTCTTTTGCTCTCTCTCCCCCCCTCTCTCTCCCCCCTCTCTCTCTCTCCCCCCTCTCTTTTGCTCTCTCTCCCCCTCTCTTTTGTTCTCTCCCCCTCTCTTTTGAGCTCTCTCTCTCCCCCTCTCTTTTGCTCTCTCCCCCACTCTCTTTTTCATCCCCCCCTCTCTTTTGCTCTCTCTCTCCTCCTCTCTTTTGCTCTCTCTCCCCCTGTCTTTTGCTCTCTCTCTCTTTCCCACTCTATTTTTCTCTCTCCCTCACTCTTTTGCTCTCTCTCTCCCCCCTCTCTGTTGCTCTCTTTCTCCCCTCTCTTTTGCTCTCTCTTCCCTCTATTTTGCTCTTTTCCTTCTCTTTTGCTCTTTTCCCTTTCTTATGCTCTCTCTCCCCTCTCTTTTGCTATCTCCCCTCTCTTTTACTCTTTCCCCTCTCTTTTGCTCTCTCCCCTCTCTTTTGCTCTCTCCCCCTCTCTTTTGCTCTCTCTCCCCCCTCTCTTTTGCTCTCTCCCCCTCTCTTTTGAGCTCTCTCTCTCCCCTTCTCTTTTGCTCTCTCTCTCTCCCACTCTCTTTTTCATTTCCCCCTCTCTTTTGCTCTCTCTCCCCCTGTCTTTTGCTCTCTCTCTCCCCCTGTCTTTTGCTCTCTCTTTCCTTCCCACTCTATTTTTCTCTCTCCCTTCTCTTTTGCTCTTTTCCCTCTCTTATGCTCTCTCTCCCCTCTCTTTTGAGCTCTCTCTCTCCCCCTCTCATTTGCTCTCTCTCTCCCCCCTCTCTTTTGCTCTCTCTCCCACTCTTTTTCATTTCCCCCTCTCTTTTGCTCTCTCTCTCCCCCTCTCTTTTGCTCCCTCTC
Organism: Bombina bombina; assembly: GCF_027579735.1. Lineage (NCBI taxonomy): Eukaryota > Metazoa > Chordata > Amphibia > Anura > Bombinatoridae > Bombina > Bombina bombina. The sequence goes on from NC_069503.1 coordinate 150,394,359, forward strand.
TCCCCCTGTCTTTTGCTCTCTCTTTCCTTCCCACTCTATTTTTCTCTCTCCCTCACTCTTTTGCTTTCTCTCTCCCCCCTCTCTGTTGCTCTCTTTCTCCCCTCTCTTTTGCTCTCTCTTCCCTCTATTTTGCTCTTTCCCTTCTCTTTTGCTCTTTTCCCTCTCTTATGCTCTCTCTCCCCTCTCTTTTGCTCTCTCTCTCCTCTCTTTTGCTATCTCCCCCCTCTCTTTTACTCTTTCCCCTCTCTTTTGCTCTCTCCCTCTCTTTTACTCTTTCCCCTCTCTTTTGCTCTTTCCCCTCTCTTTTGCTCTCTCTCCCCTCTCTTTTGCTCTTTCCCATCCCTTTTGCTCTCTCCCCCTCTCTTCCCCCCACCTCTCTTTTGATCTATGCAGATCTTTGTATCACACATGTCCAACATAATATTCAAAATAATCTTGGAATACTCGCAAACAAGTCAAAAAGCTTAGTTTTGCTCTAGTATCAACTCCCTTTGTCTGCTGAATTCAATATGTTTATTTTATTGTTGGTATTTAGTCGATAACTTATGGTTAGGCAGATTGCGATCGCCAAAACTGATGCTGTCCTTGTATCGCATGCTTGCGAGTTATAGCATTTTTATATTAAAATATCCCTTTAACTTTTACATTGTGTTCTGTTTCACTTCTTAATGTTTAAATAGATGTACTACAGTAACATATTTGTTATATTAAAGCTGTAAAATTGTGCACTAAAAAGCTATATATATATAAACATATACATACTGTATATACTAGTAGTGATGTCGCAAATAGTTCGCCAGAGAATAGTTCCCGGCGAACATAGCATGTTCGCGTTCGCCGCGGCGGGTGAACATATGCGATGTTCGATCCGCCCCCTATTCGTCATCATTGAGTAAACTTTGACCCTGTATCTCACAGTCTGCAGACACATTCCAGCCAATCAGCAGCAGACCCTCCCTCCCAGACCCTCCCAGCTCCTGAACAGCAGCCATTTTAGATTCATTCGGAAGCTGCATTGTTAGTGAGAGGAGGGACAGTGTAGCTGCTGGTGATTTAATAGGGAAATTGATAGCTAGGCTAGTGTATTCAGTGTCCACTACAGTCCTGAAGGACTCATCTGATCTCTGCTGTAAGGACAGCACCCCAAAAAGTCCTTTTTAGGGCTAGAACATCATTTTTTTCCCTGTGTAATCTAATTGCAGTTGCCTGCCTGCCAAGCCACTTGCCCAGTGCCACCACTCATATCTGGTGTAACAGTAGTGTAAATTTAAAAAAACAAAACATTTTTGACTGTGAAACATCAGTCTGCTAGTGTAATCTAATTGCAGTTGCCTGCCTGCCAGCGTGTGTGCCAGGCCCACTTGCCCAGTGCCACACCACTCATATCTGGTGTAACAGTAGTGTAAATTTAAAAAAAAAACTTTTTTGACTGTGAAACATCAGTCTGCTAGTGTAATCTAATTGCAATTGCCTGCCAGCATGTGTGCCAGGCCCACTTGCCCAGTGCCCCCACTCATATCTGGTATAACAGCAGTGTAAATTTAAAAAAAAATAAAAAATTTTGACTGTGAAACATCAGTCTGCTTGTGTAATCTAATTGCAGTTGCCTGCCTGCCAGCGTGTGTGCCAGGCCCACTTGCCCAGTGTCACCACTCATATCTGGTGTAACAGTAGTGTAAATTTAAAAAAAAAAAACTTTTTTGACTGTGAAACATCAGTCTGCTTGTGTAATCTAATTGCAGTTGCCTGCCTGCCAGCGTGTGTGCCAGGCCCACTTGCCCAGTGCCACCACTCATATCTGGTGTAACAGTAGTGTAAATTAAAAAAAAAAAAAACTTTTTTGACTGTGAAACATCAGTCTGCTAGTGTAATCTAATTGCAGTTGCCTACCTGCCAGCGTGTGTGCCAGGCCCACTTGACCAGTGCCACCACTCATATCTGGTGTAACAGTAGTGTAAATTAAAAAAAAAAAACTTTTTCGACTGTGAAATATCAGTCTGCTAGTGTAATCTAATTGCAGTTGCCTGCCTGCCAGCATGTGTGTCAGGCTCACAGCGTATACTGTGCCCACTTGCCCAGTGCCCCCACTCATATCTGGTGTAACAGTAGTGTAAATTTAAAAAAAAAAAAACTTTTTTGACTGTGAAACATCAGTCTGCTTGTGTAATCTAATTGCAGTTGCCTGCCTGCCAGCGTGTGTGCCTGGCTCACAGCGTATACTGTGCCCACTTGCCCAGTGCCACCACTCATATCTGGTGTAACAGTAGTGTAAATTAAAAAACAAAAAACTTTTTGGACTGTGAAACATCAGTCTGCTTTTTTGTGTCAGGCTCACAGCGTATACTGTGCCCACTTGCCCAGTGCCACCACTCATATCTGGTGTAACAGTAGTGTAAATTAAAAAAAAAAAACTTTTTCGACTGTGAAATATCAGTCTGCTAGTGTAATCTAATTGCAGTTGCCTGCCTGCCAGCATGTGTGTCAGGCTCACAGCGTATACTGTGCCCACTTGCCCAGTGCCCCCACTCATATCTGGTGTAACAGTAGTGTAAATTTAAAAAAAAAAAAACTTTTTTGACTGTGAAACATCAGTCTGCTTGTGTAATCTAATTGCAGTTGCCTGCCTGCCAGCGTGTGTGCCAGGCTCACAGCGTATACTGTGCCCACTTGCCCAGTGCCACCACTCATATCTTGTTTAATAGTAGTGTAAGTGTACATTTAAAAACAAAAAAAACTTTTTGGACTGTGAAACATCAGTCTGCTTTTTTGTTTCAGGCTCACAGCGTATACTGGGCCCACTTACCCAGTGCCACCACTCATCTCTTGTTTAATAGTAGTGTAAGTGTACATTTAAAAAAAAAAAAACTTTTTCGACTGTGAAACATCAGTCTGCTTTTTTGTGTCAGGCTCACAGCGTATACTGTGCCCACTTACCCAGTGCCACCACTCATATCTTGTTTAATAGTAGTGTAAGTGTACATTTAAAAAAAAAAAACTTTTTGGACTGTGAAACATCAGTCTGCTTTTTTGTATCAGGCTCACAGCGTATATTGTGCCCACTTGCCCAGTGCCACCACTCATATCTTGTTTAATAGTAGTGTAAGTGTACATTTAAAAAAAAAAAAACTTTTTTGACTATGAAACATCAGTCTGCTTTTTTGTGTCAGGCTCACAGCATATACTGTGCCCATTTGCCCAGTGCCAGCCACCACTCATATCTTGTTTAATAGTAGTGTAAGTGTACATTTAAAAAAAAAAAACGTTTTGGACTGTTAAACATCAGTCTGCTTTTTTGTGTCAGACTCACAGCGTATACTGTGCCCACTTGCCCAGTGCCACCACTCATATCTTGTTTAATAGTAGTGTAAGTGTACATTTAAAAAAAAATGACAGGCAGAGGCAGGCCACCCCGCATGTGCCGTTGTGGTCGTGGTGCTGTGATTCCCTTTGGCCCTAGAATAATGCAGTGTGGTGCGTTAAACGGGGAGTTTGGTCTGTCACTGTGAAGCGGGCGTAACCCTTACACTACCTGATCGATACAACATCATACCTGATGTTTTAAAGCACGTTATTCCAAACAATTTAGGAATGTTAGGTGATTTATGCCCTTTATGGATTAAAACCAGACTCTGCATCAACTATGTAATTTTCCGTGGGAGTTTTGCCATTGATCCCCCTCCGGCATGCCACAGTCCAGGTGTTAGTCCCCTTGAAACAACTTTTCCATCACTATTGTGGCCAATGTGAGTCCCTGTGGGTTTTAAAATTTGCCTGCCTATTGAAGTCAATGGCGGTTCGTCCGGTTCGCCCATTCGCAAACTTTTGCGGAAGTTCGCGTTGGCGGTTCGAGAATGCAAAATTTTATGTTTACAACATCACTATATACTAGTCCTAAAGCCCATTCACACAGGCTATTTTTTGCAGTACAGCGGTCCCACCCCTTGCTCTCCCCCCTCTCTTTTGCTTTCTCTCTCCCCCTCTCTTTTGCGCTTTCTCTCGCTCCATTATTTCACCCTCCATAGTGCTGACATTACAAGTTTTCAAACAGCCGGCTTGTGCATGCGATATAGTTGCGTTGAACTGCATACCACACAAAATACAAGCGCTGTTTTGACATGCAGATTAGGGGTGTTTTGATGTGGATTTTATTATCCTAACTCTAACAAAAACCTAAACTACCCATTGCCCTGAAAAGGGTATTTGTATGGGCATTGCCCTTAACAGGGCATTCATCTCTTTTGCTTGCCCTGAAAAGGGCATTCAGCTCTTTTAAAATAGCCCAAATCATAATCTAAAAAAAAACCACCCAAAAAAAGTTTAAAAACTCCTAATACTAACCCCCAAAGATCCACTTACAGTTACTGAAGTCTGGATATCCAGGTGGCGAGAGGTCTTCATCCATCCAGGCGGCGAGGTCTTCATCCATCCAGGTGGCGTCTTCTATCTTCATCCAGGCGGTGTCTTCTATCTTCATCCAGGTGGCATCTTCTATCTTCATCCCAACGGCATCTTCTATCTTCATCTTGGAGGCGTGGAGCGGGTCCATCCTGAAGACATCCGACACGGAGCATCCTCTTCATACGGTCGCTGTATACTAAATCTTAAATTCAAGGGAGCCTTTTCAAAATGGCGTCCCTTGCATTCCTATTGGCTGGTTTGATTTTTGAAATTCAAATCAGCCAATAGGATAAGAGCTACTGAAATTCTATTTGCAGTTCAAATCAGCCAATAGGATGAGAGCTACTGAAATTCTATTTGCTAATTTGAATAGCCAATAGAATTTCAGTAGCTCTCATCCTATTAGCTGATTTGAACAGCAAATAGGATTTCAGTAGCTCTCATCCTATTGGCTGATTTGAACAGCAAATAGGATTTCAGTCGCTCTCATCCTATTGGCTGATTTGAATTTCAAAATATTAATGCAAGGGACGCCATTTTGAAAAGGCTCCCTTGCATTGAAGATTCAGTTTACGGTGGCAACCATATGAAGAGGATGCTCCACGCCGGATGTCTTCACAGAATGGAATGCCATTTTCAGGGCAAGCAAAAGATCTGAATGCCCTTTTAAGGGCAATGCCCAAACAAATACCCTTTTCAGGGCAATGGGTAGCTTAGGTTTTTGTTAGAGTTAGGTTTATTATTTTGGGGGGTTCGTTGGGTGGTGGGTTTTACTGTTGGGGGTTCTTTGTGGGGGGTTTTTACAGGTAAAACAGCTGTTTGCAATGCCGTACAAAAGGCCCATTTCAGGGCTATTGGTAGTTAATTGTAGGCTAGGTTTTTTTTATTTTGGGTGGGCTTTTTATTTTTAGGCTATTAGATTAGGTGTAATTCTTTTTTTTATTTTGATAATTTCGTTTGTTATTTTTCGTAATTTAGTGTTTGTTATTTTTTGTAATGAAGTATTTTTTATTTTTTGTAATTAGATACTTTGTAATTTTTATAGTAGTGTTAGCATTTTTTTAATGTGTATTTTAGTTTTCTTTAATTGGTAGTTAGTTTAATTTTAATTTAATAGTTATATTAGTTTAATTGCTAGTTTAAACTTAGTTTTATTTAATTTGACAGGTAAGTTATAATTTAGGGAAATTGTAACTTTAATAGAAAATTAAGGGGGGGCGTTAGGGTTAGGGGTTACTAGTTTAAATTAGTTAGTTTAATTTAGTTTATTTCTGCGATCGCAGAATGAAAAGCTCCATAAACAGCCCCATTGAGGTCTATGGGGGGAAAAAAGTTATGTTTAAACCTAACACCCTAACATAAAAACCATGTCTAAACACCCCTAATCTGCCGCCCCCGCCATCGCCAAAACCTACATAATGTTATTAACCCCTAATCTGCCGGCCCCGACATCGCTGACACCTACATAATGTTATTAACCCATAATCTGCTGCTCGTGATATCGCTGCCACTATGAAAATTCATTAACCCCTATTCCGCCGCTCCCCGACACCGTTGCCACTAAAATAAACCTATTAACCCCTAAACTGCAAGCCCCCCACAACAAAATATACTAAATTAAACTATTAACCCCTAAACCACAAGCCCCCACATCGCAATAAACTAATTTAAACTAGTAACCACTAATCCAAACGCCCCCTAACTTTATATTAAAATTACAATTTAATAAATTAAATTAAAACTTACCTGTCAAATTGAAAAAACTTGAATTGAAAACGGCTAGATTACGAGTTGTGCGTTAAGGTAAAAAGGCAGCGTTAACAGGTCCTAACGCTGCTTTTTTATGCCCGCTGGCATTACAAGTCTTGCAGGTATAGGTGTACCGCACACTTTTGTGGCCTTACCGCAAACCTACTTACGTAAATTTAGTAAAGGCTTTTTTCTATGGGACTTCCATAGCGCCGGTATTACAAGTTTGTCCTGGGAGGCCAAAAAGTGAGCGGTACACCCTCTACTGCCAAGATTCCTAACGCATTTTAGATTTACACTACAAAGCCTGCAGCATAAAACTCATAACTAAAATGCTAAAAAGTACACTAACACCCATAAACTACCTACTAACTCCTAAACCGAGGCCCTCCCGCATCGCAAACACTAAAATAAAATTATTAACCGATAATCTGCCACTCCGGACATCGCTGCCACTATAATAAACATATTAACCCCTAAACCACCGCACTCCCGCCTCGCAAACACTAGTTCAATATTATTAACCTCTAATCTGCCCCCCCTAACATTGCCGCCACCTACATTATACTTATTAACCCCTAATCTGCCGTCCAATCAGCCATTAGGATTGAGCTTGCATTCTATTGGCTGATTGGAACAGCCATTAGAATGCCAGCTCAATCCTATTGGCTGATTGCATCAGCCAATAGGATTTTTTCTACCTTAATTCCGATTGGCTGATAGAATTCTATCAGCCAATTGGAATCTAAGGGACGCCATCTTGGATGATGTCAATTAAAGAAACATTAATTCCAAAGAAGCCGTCGATTGAAGAGGATGCACCGCGCTTTATGTCTTGAAGATGGAGCCACTCTGCGTCGGAAGAAAGAAGATAGAAGATGCCTTCTGGATGAAGACTTCTGCCCGTCTGGAGGACCACTTCTTCCGGCTTCATTGAGGACATTGTGTCGCTTGGATGAAGACTTCTCCCGGTAAGTGAATCTTCGGGGGTTAGTGTTAGGATTTTTTAAGGGTGTATTGGGTGGGTTTTATTTTTAGGTTAGGGCTTTGGACAGCAATAGAGCTAAATGCCCTTTTAAGGGCAATACCCATCCAAATGCCCTTTTCAGGGCAATGGGGAGCTTAGGTATTTTTAGTTAGGGTTTTATTTGGGGGGTTGGTTGAGTGGGTGGTGGGTTTTACTGTTGGGGGTTGTTTGTATTTTTTTTCAGGTAAAAGAGCAGATTTCATTGGGGCAATGCCCCGCAAAAGGCCCTTTTAAGGGCTATTGATAGTTTAGTTTAGGCTAGGGTTTTTTATTTTGGGGGGGCTTTTTTATTTTGATAGGGCTCTTAGATTAGATGTAATTAGTTTAAATATCTTGTAATTTGTTTTTTTATTTTCTGTAATTTAGTGGAGGGGTTTTGTAATTTAGCTAATTGTATTTAATTTATTTAATTGTATTTAATTTAGGTAAGTTATTTAATTGTAGTGTAGTGTTAGGTGTTAGTGTAACTTAGGTTAGGTTTTATTTTACAGGTCAATTTGTATTTATTTTAGCTAGGTATTTATTAAATAGTTAATAACTATTTAATAACTATTCTACCTAGTTAAAATAAATACAAACTTGCCTGTAAAATAAAAATAAACCCTAAGCTAGATACAATGTAACTATTAGTTATATTGTAGCTAGCTTAGGGTTTATTTTATAGGTAAGTATTTAGTTTTAAATAGGAATAATTTAGTTAATGATACTAATTTTATTTAGATTTATTTAAATTATATTTAAGTTGGGGGGTGTTAGCGTTAGGGTTAGACTTAGATTTAAAGGGTTAATAAATTTAGAATAGTGGCAGCGACGTTAGGGACGGCAGATTAGGGGTTAATAAGTATAATGTAGGTGGCGGCGATGTTAGGGGCGGCAGATTAGGGGTTAATAATATTTAACTAGTGTTTGCGAGGCGGGAGTGCAGCGGTTTATGGGTTAATATGTTTATTCTAGTGGCGGCAATGTCCGGAGTGGCAAATTAGGGGTTAATAATTTTATTTTAGTGTTTGCGATATGGGAGGGCCTCGGTTTAGGGGTTAATAGGTAGTTTATGGGTGTTAACATTAAAAAAATCCTAACATTACTATAATAATTTCAAAGTATCTCATTACAAAAATAAAAAATAACAAACACTAAATTACGAAAAAAAACAAACGAAGTTATCAAAAATAAAAAAGAATTATACATAATCTAATAGCCCTATAAAAATAAAAAGCTCACCCAAAATAAAAAAAACATAGCCTACAAAAAACAAACCAATAGCCCTTAAATGGGCCTTTTGTAGGGCATTGCCCTAAACAGCTCTTTTACCTGTAAAAAAAAAAACACAAACCCACCACCCAACCAACCCACCAAAATAATAAACCTAACTCTAACAAAAACCTAAGCTACCCATTGCCCTGAGAAGGGCATTTGTATGGGCATTGCCCTTAAAAGGGCACTCAGATCTTTTGCTTGCCCTGAAAAGGGCATTCAGCTCTTTTAAGATAGCCCAAACCATAATCTAAAAAAAAAAAACACCCAAAAAGTTTATAAAATTCTAACACTAACCCTATTTGTAAGATCAACTTACAGTTCCTGAATTCCGGACATCCAGGCGGCAAGAGGTCTTCATCCAGGGCGCAAGGTCTTCATGCATCCAGGCAGTGTCTTCTATCTAAATCCAGACGGCATCTTCTATCTTCATCCCGGCGGCATCTTCTATCATCATCCCGGCGGCATCTTCTATCTTCATCCCGGCGGTGCGGAGCATATCCATCCTGAACACATCCTGCGTGGAGCACCCTCTTCATACGGTTGCCACCATATACTGAATCTTTAATGCAAGGGAGCCTTTTCAAAGGGAACGTTTTTTGAAATTAAAATCAACCAATAGGATGAGAGCTACTGAAATCCTGAAGTCCGGACATTCAGACAGCGAGAGGTCTTAATCCATCCAGGCGGCGAGGTCTTCATCCATCCAGGCAGCGTCTTCTATCTTCATCCAGGTGGCATCTTCTATCTTCATCCAGGTGGCATCTTCTATCTTCATCCCGGCGGCGCAGAGCAGGTCCATCCTGAAGACATCCGGCGTGGAGCATCCTCTTCATACGGTTGCCACCATATATTGAATCTTCAATGCAAGGGAGCCTTTTCAAAATGGCGTCCCTTGCATTCCTATTGGCTGATTTGATTTTGAAATTAAAATCAACCAATAGGATGAGAGCTACTGAAATCCTATTTGCTGTTCAAATCAGCCAATAGAAGGAGAGCTACTGAAATTCCATTTGCTATTCAAATCAGCAAATAGATTTTCAGTAGCTCTCATCCTATTGGTTGACTTGAACAGCCAATAGGATTTCAGTAGCTCTTATCCTATTGGCTGATTTGAATTTCAAAAATCAAATCAGCCAATAGGAATGCAAGGGACGTCATTTTGAAAAGGCTCCCTTGCATTGAAGATAGAAGACAACGCCTGGATGAAGATAGAAGACGCCACCTTGATGGATGAAGACCTCGCCGCCTGGATGGATGAAGACCTCTCGCCACCTGGATGTCCAGACTTCAGGAACTGTAAGTGGATCTTCGGGGGTTAGTAGTTAGTTTTTTATTTTGGCTGGCTCCCTTGCATTGAAGATTTAGTATACGGCAACCGTATGAAGAGGATGCTCCGCGCCGGATGTCTACAGGATGGACCCGATCCTCGCCGCCAAGATGAAGAAAGAAGATGCCTCTGGGATGAAGATAGAAGATGCCACCTGGATGAAGATAGAAGACACCGCCTGGATGAAGATAGAAGACGCCACCTGCATGGATGAAGAGCTCGCCGTCTGGATGGATGAAGACCTCTCGCGGCCTGGATGTCCAGACTTCAGGAACTGTAAGTGGATCTTCGGGGGTTAGTATTAGGATTTTTAAACTTTTTTTGGGTGGCGTCTTTTTTTAGATTAGGATTTGGGCTATCTTAAAAGAGCTAAATGCCCTTTTCAGGGCAAGCAAAAGAGATGAATGCCCTTTTAAGGGCAATGCCCATACAAATGCCATTTTCAGGTCAATGGGTAGTTTAGGTTTTTGTTAGAGTTAGGTTTATTATTTTGGTGGGTTGGTTGGATGGTGGGTTTTACTGTTGGGGTGTCTTTGTGGGGGGTTTTTACAGGTAAAAAAGCTGTTTAACTTAGGGCAATGCCCTACAAAAGGCCCTTTTAAGGGCTATTGGTAGCTTATTGTAGGCTAGGTTTTTTTTATTTTGGGTAGGCTTTTTATTTTTATAGGGCTATTAGATTAGGTGTAATTCTTTTTTATTTTTGATAATTTCTTTTGTTATTTTTCTTAATTTAGTATTTTTTTTTTGTAATTAGATACTTTGCAATTTTTATAGTAGTGCTAGGATTTTTTAATGTGTATTTTAGTTTAAACTTAGTTTTTTTAATTTGACAGGTAAGTTTAAATTTAATTTAAGATTGGGAAACTTTAATATAAAGTTAGGGGGGCATTAGGTTTAGGGGTTACTAGTTTAAATTAGTTTATTGCGATGTGGGGGGCTTTCGGTTTAGGGTTTATTAGTTTAATTTAGTATATTTTGTTGGGGGGGGTTTGTGGTTTGGGGGTTAATAGGTTTATTATAGTGGCGGTGGTGTCGGGGAGCGGCGGAATTGGGGTTAATACATTTTATTAGTGGTGGCGATGTTGGGAGGGCCTTGGTTTAGGGGTTAATAGGTAGTTTATGGGTGTTAGTGTACTTTGTAACCTTTAGTTATGAGTTTTATGTAACAGTTTTGTTGCATAAAACTCATAACGACTGCTCTCAGATGGCGGTATGGATCTTGTCGTTATAGGGTGTAACGCAAGCTTTTTAGGCTCACCACAAAACTTGTAGTGATTTCGCTATGGAAGTCCCATGAAAAAACATACGACTAGATTTAGAGTTCTGCGGCCAAAGGGGTGCGTTAGCTACGCGTGCTTTTTTCCCCCGCACCTTTTAAATACCGCTGGTATTTAGAGTTCACAGAATGGCTGCGTTAGGCTCCAAAAAAGGGAGCGTAGAGCATATTTACCGCCACTGCAACTCTAAATACCAGCGTTGCTTACGGACGCGGCCAGCTTCAAAAACGTGCTCGTGCACGATTCCCCCATAGAAAACAATGGGGCCATTTGAGTTGAAAAAAAAAACTAACACCTGCAAAAAAGCAGCGTTCAGCTCCTAATGCAGCCCCATTGTTTTCTATGGGTAAACACTTCCTACGTCTGCACCTAACACTCTAACATGTACCCCGAGTCTAAACACCCCTAACCTTACACTTATTAACCCCTAATCTGCCGCCCCCGCTATTGCTGACACCTGCATATTTTTTTAACCCCTAATCTGCCGCTCCGTACACCGCCGCAACCTACATTATACCTATGTACCCCTAATCTGCTGCCCCTAACACCGCCGACCCCTATATTATATGTATTAACCCCTAATCTGCCACCCCTGCTATCGCTGACCCCTGCATATTATTATTAACCCCTAATCTGCCGCTCCGTACACCGCCACAACCTACATTATACCTATGTACCCCTAATCTGCTGCCCCTAACACCGCCGAAACCTATATTATATTTATTAACCCCTAATCTGCCCCCCACAACGTCGCCGCCAGCTACCTACAATAATTAACCCCTAATCTGCCGACCGGATCTCGCCACTACTCTAATAAATGGATTAACCCCTAAAGCTAAGTCTAACCCTAACACTAACACCCCCCTAAGTTAAATATAATTTAAATCTAACAAAATAAATTAATTCTTATTATATAAATTATTCCTATTTAAAGCTAAATACTTACCTGTAAAATAAACCCTAATATAGCTGCAATATAAATTATAATTATATTGTAGCTATTTTAGGATTAATATTTATTTTACAGGCAACTTTGTAATTATTTTAACCAGGTACAATAGCTATTAAATAGTTAATAACTATTTAATAGCTAAAATAGTTAAAATAATTACAAAATTACCTGTAAAATAAATCCTAACCTAAGTTACAATTAAACCTAACACTACACTATCAATAAATAAATTAAATAAACTACCTACAATTACCTACAATTAAACCTAACACTACACTATCAATCGGAACAGCCAATAGAATGTGAGCTCAATCTGATTGGCTGATCCAATCAGCCAATCGGATTGAACTTGAACAGATTGGCTGATTCCATCAGCCAATCAGAATTTTCCTACCTTAATTCCGATAGATCAGCCAATCGGAATTCGAGGGACGCCATCTTGGATGACGTCCCTTAAAGGAACCTTCATTCTTCAGTTGGACATCGCAAGAAGAAGATGGATCCGCGCTGGAGGTCTTCAAGATGGAGCCGTTCGTCATTCGATGAAGATAGAAGATGCCGCTTGGATCAAGAAGGTTGCCGGTCCGGATCTCCTCTTCTTCCCACATAGGATGAAGACTTTGGAGCCTCTTCTGGACCTCTTCAGCCGCCGCTTGTTAGAAGATTTCAGCCGGATTATGGATCGCCAGCCCCCGTTTGGGCTTGGATGAAGAGGGATCGGTGAACCTGGCTTCAGGGGCTTAGTGTTAGGTTTATTTAAGGGGGGTTTGGGTTAGATTAGGGGTATGTGGGTGGTGGGTTGTAATGTTGGGGGGGGGTATTGTATGTTTTTTTTTACAGGCAAAAGAGCTGAATTCTTTGGGGCATGCCCCGCAAATGGCCCTTTTCAGGGCTGGTAAGGTAAAAGAGCTTTGAACTTTTTTTAATTTAGAATAGGGTAGGGCATTTTTTTTATTTTGGGGGTCTTTGTTATTTTATTAGGGGGCTTAGAGTAGGTGTAATTAGTTTCAAATTGTTGTAATATTTTTCTAATGTTTGTAAATATTTTTTTATTTTTTGTAACTTAGTTCTTTTTTATTTTTTGTACTTTAGTTAGTTTATTTCATTGTATTTATTTGTAGGTATTGTATTTAATTAATTTATTGATAGTGTAGTGTTAGATTTAATTGTAGGTAATTGTAGGTAGTTTATTTAATTTATTTATTGATAGTGTAGTGTTAGGTTTAATTGTAACTTAGGTTAGGATTTATTTTACAGGTAATTTTGTAATTATTTTAACTATTTTAGCTATTAAATAGTTATTAACTATTTAATAGCTATTGTACCTGTTTAAAATAATTACGAAGTTGCCTGTAAAATAAATATAAATCCTAAAATAGCTACAATATAATTATAATTTATATTGTAGCTATATTAGGATTTATTTTACAGGTAATAAGTATTTAGCTTTAAATAGGAATAATTTATATAATAAGAGTTCATTTATTTCGTTAGATTTAAATTATATTTAACTTAGGGGGGTGTTAGTGTTAGGGTTAGACTTAGCTTTAGGGGTTAATCCATTTATTAGAGTAGCGGCGAGATCCGGTCGGCAGATTAGGGGTTAAGTATTGTAGGTAGCTGGCGGCGACGTTGTGGGGGGCAGATTAGGGGTTAATAAATATAATATAGGGGTCGGCGGTGTTAGGGGCAGCAGATTAGGGGTACATAGGGATAACGTAGGTTGCGGCGGTGTACGGAGCGGCAGATTAGGGGTTAATAATAATATGCAGGGGTCAGCGAAAGCAGGGGTGGCAGATTAGGGGTTAATACATATAATATAGGGGTCGGCGTTGTTAGGGTCAGCAGATTAGGGGTACATAGGTATAATGTAGGTTGCGGCGGTGTACGGAGCGGCCGATTAGGGGTTAAAAAATTTTAATAGAGTGGCGGCGATGTGGGGGGACCTCAGTTTAGGGGTACATAGGTAGTTTATGGGTGTTAGTGTACTGTAGAGCACAGTAGTTAAGAGCTTTATAAACCGGCGTTAGCCCAGAAAGCTCTTAACTCCTGACTTTTTTCTGCGGCTGGAGTTTTGTCGTTAGATTTCTAACGCTCACTTCAGCCACGACTCTAAATACCGGCGTTAGAAAGATCTCATTGAAAAGATAGGATACGCAAATGGCGTAGGGGGATCTGCGGTATGGAAAAGTCGCGGCTGCAAAGTGAGCGTTAGACCCTTTCCTGACTGACTCCAAATACCAGCGGGCGGTAAAAACCAGCGTTAGGAGCCTCTAACGCTGGTTTTGACGGCTACCGCCAAACTCTAAATCTAGGCCATAATTTTTACGAGTGCGGGACTGACGTTGCGTTACAGGCTAAAAGGCTTGCGGTACAGCTATACCGACAAGACTTGTAATGACTGCGTTGCTGTTTTAACGCTAATATTACTTATTATTATTATTTTCAGCGTTAAAAGACGAACGCACAACTCGTAATTTACCTGTCTGTTTTTAAAAAATGAATAATAGCTTTAGAAGGTAAAATATTTAAAGGGGCAGGAAACCATGATGATATGTATATAACATACAACTTTCTAATTTATTTCTATTATCAAATTTGCTTCATTATCTTGTTATCCTTTGCTGAAGGAACAGCAATACAATACTGGCAGCTAGCTGAACACATCTAGGTAGCCAATTACAAGAGACAAATGTGTGCAGGCACCAATCAGCAACTAGCTCCCACTAGTGTAGGATATGTGTTTATACTTTTTCAACAGAGGATACCAAGAGAACGAAGCACATTTGAAAATAGAAGTGAGTTTAAAAGTTTATTAAAATGACGTGCTCTATCTGAATCATGCAAGGTTAATTTTGCCTTTCCTATCTCTTTAAAGGAGAAGGTCCTTTAATGCATACTCTGGGATTAGCCTTGCTAAACCTCCTTTTAGCACAGCCCTCGCCTTTGTGAATAAGGGACAGGATTAGCGCGGGTCTCCCAGCTTGCTATCGGTAAGTATAAAACTACAGGTGACGCTTTTTCACCTGCAGTAAAGAATCATTTACATTAATTTTAACAAAACTAAATGTAAATGTTAATGAATATTCAATATTCATTTTGTTTTAAACAAAACGAATGCTGAATAGTGCAGCAAACGAATATTCTGAAAAAAACTAATTTTTCAGAATATATGCTCCAAATCAGCTTTTAAACATTTAAAAAAAAAAATTGTCTACAATAACCATTGAGTGTAAACAAAGGGACAATTACGCTGGCGTAAGCTGCTGACTCATCAAAGCTGTGTAAGTGATAGTGCCAAAAAAAATATAAACAATTAAACTGACGATTTAACAATATGAAAATGCAGACACGTCTATTAAGAGCAAACTCAGAATGATGTTGGAATTAATGATAAGTGCTGCATTCCGAGGACACCTGGATACTACAATTAGGGAGTAAACACAAGGCAGGAGTGTTTGATGTGAGATCCTAATTCTAGTTTTGAGACATCAGACAACTTTGTTTTCAGTTAATAAGCTCATTGGCTTGTTGTTACATTTCCATTTTGTGTGTGAGAGAAACATTGACATTGTTAAATTAACCATTCAGGTACTGAAAGTAATTGGATTATTGAGGGTGAGTAATGTGACATATGTCACCCTATACGATTGTACTAAATTTTCCTTTACTCTAAAGTTTTAGACAAAATTAACACTGGGGTTGTTAATCTATAATACTCCACTCATTACAGAACCAAACTGAGATTTGGCAACTGTTGTATACTACTAAATCATTAAGGGCTTAGTTATCAAGCCGTCAACCTCAAATACGCTGGAATTCCGCAGCGTATTTGTGGCGAGGCTGATTCGCCTTAGTTATCAAGCCCTACACACCAGCAAAAGTAGAATATAGTGACGTAAGCTTCGATCCGCCGGACTCAGTCCGACACAGATCGATTCTTATGTCACTACAGATGTTCCGCACACAAGTTCGGCACAATCTGACTACTTTTGATAGTTATCAAAAAACTAGCAGGTACGCTCGGCACTTTTCCGGCCCAGCGCCCTGGAGGCGGCGGATCCCATAGGAATCAATGGGAGTCTGACCATAGCGAAAGTTCATGTTCGCTGCTGCCAGACATCCCATTGATTCCTATGGGAGATGTCTACACCTAACACCCTAACATGTACCCCGAGTCTAAACACCCCTAATCTGTCTCCCACTACACCGCCGCAACTAAATAAATGTATTACCCCCTAAACCGCCGCTCCTGGATGGCGTCCCTTCAATTCCGATTGGCTGATAGGATTCTATCAGCCAATCGGAATTAAGGTAGGAAAAATCTGATTGGCTGATTGAATCAGCCAATAAGATTGAAGTTCAATCCGATTGGCTGATCCAATCAGCCAATCAGATTGAGCTTGCATTCTATTGGCTGATCGGAACAGCCAATAGAATGCGAGCTCAATCTGATTGGCTGATTGGATCAGCCAATCGGATTGAACTTGAATCTGATTGGCTGATTCAATCAGCCAATCAGATTTTTCCTACCTTAATTACGATTGGCTGATAGAATCCTATCAGCCAATCGGAATTGAAGGGACGCCATCTTGGATGACGTCCCTTAAAGGAACCTTCATTCGTCGTTAGTCGTCGGGAAGAAGAGGATGGCACCGCGTCAGCTCGTCTGAAGATGGCTCCGCTCCGGATGGATGAAGATTGAAGACGCCACTTGGATGAAGACTTCAATAGGATGGAAGACCTCTTCAGCGCCCCTTGGATGATGACTTCTGCCACTCCGGATCTCTTCTTCAGTTCCATCGGTGGGTCGGCTGGCTGAAGACGTACTTTGTACTTTAGTTAGTTTATTTAATTGTATTTAATTGTAGTTACTTGTAGGTAATTTATTTAATTTATTTAATGATAGTGTAGTGTTAGGTTTAATTGTAATTTAGGTTAGGATTTATTTTACAGGTAATTTTGTATTTCTTTTAGCTAGGTAGATATTAAATAGTTAATAACTATTTAATAACTATTCTAACTAGCTAAAATAAATACAAAGTTACCTGTAAAATAAATATAAATCCTAAAATAGCTACAATGTATTTATTAATTACATTGTAGCTATCTTAGGGTTTATTTTACAGGTAAGTATTTAGTTTTAAATAGGAATAATTTATTAAAGTATAGTGTAGTGTTAGGTGTAATTGTAACTTAGGTTAGTTTTTATTTTACAGGTACATTTCTCTTTCTTTTAACTAGGTAACTATTAAATAGTTAATAACTATTTAATAGCTATTGTACCTAGTTAAAATAAATTGAAAGTTTCCTGTAAAAAAAAAATATATCCTAAGATAGCTACAATATAATTATTATTTATATTGTAGCTATATTAGGGTTTATTTTAAAGGTAAGTATTTAGTTTTAAATAGGATTAATTATTTTAATAAGAGTTCATTTTATTTAGAAATATTTAATTAATATTTAAGTTAGGGTTAGACTTAGGTTTAGAGGTTAATACTTTTATTACAGTGGCGGCGGTGTAGGGGGGGCAGGATAGGGGTTAATAAATTTATTATAGGTGGCGACGGTGTAGGGGGGGCAGATTAGGGGTTAATAAGTTTAATACAGGTTGCGGCGGGGTCCGGGAGCGGCGGTTTAGGGGTTAAACTATTTATTTAGTTGCGTCGAGGTGCGGGATCCGCAGGATAGGGGTTAATAACTTTATTATAGGTGGTGACGGTGTAGGGGGGCAGGATAGGGGTTAATAAGTTTATTATAGATGGTGGCGGTATAGGGGGGAAGGATAGGGGTTACTAGGTATAATGTAGGTGGCGGCGGTGTCCGGGAGCGGCGGTTTAGGGGTTAATACATTTATAAGAGTTGTGGCAGGGTCTAGGAGTGGCGGTTTAGGGGTTACTAACTTTATTTAGTTGCGGGGGGCTCCGGGGGCACCGGTATAGGGGGTAGAACAGTGTAGTTAGTGTGGGTGCTTAGTGACAGCTTGTCAATAAAGCTGTCAAAAATCCGAAGAGCAGCGAGATCGGATGAGTGATAACATTCACAGTGCGCTGCTCATCGCCCCGTACTTGGTGCGCGGCTTTTTGACAGATTTATTGATAACTTTGGCGAGATTTTTCAGGTCCACGGCGGCGATGGTAGGCGAGCTTATTGGGCCGGCGAAGGCAGGTAAAGTTGACGGATTGATAACTTGAGGCCTTAGCCTCTATTTATGATACTACATCTCCTGGAAAATAACAAACTTTACACTACGCGTCCTAATAATGTCAACATACACTGAGCTGGGCCATGGTCGCATTTATTTAACAATTTTATAACAAAATTTTAACTATGATTTTCACAAAGTCAAATATATGGTAGTGGCATCTGAGGCCCTAACAAAAATTCATCCATATAGCTAGAAGTCAATGCCCAAATTAAGTTTGAGTTTGGGGGAGCCTAGCGAGGCCCCATCCCCAGAATGAGTTATAGACACCCTGGGGATCTTTAGCCATCATTGACTGGGTATACTGCCCCACCCATTAGCTCAACTGTCACTCTTAAGGACCCTGTACTTAAAAAATTATGGGCCATGACCTCCCGCTACTAGGAGATAACATGTGGTCGGCAACTCCCACTTATAAGGCACCAAGGTAATGAGCCATACAGCAAACTACTACCTGAGGAATGCAAAATGCATTTATGGGCGCAGTTGCTCCCAGAGAAACCAGTAGGGCCCTGGCAGCCTCCCGCTGTACCTACGGGGGTAGAGCTTCACAACGGTCTCAGCGGTGTCCCGCAGGGGTCTGATGGTGATTCCAAGACAAGAAATGCGATAAAGGATCAGCCTGTGCATTTCGGCATACCTGCAGGTAATTGCGGCAGTGGGCATTTCGGCACCAAGTGTAGCAGAAGTCAGGAGCTTGGGCATCCTCAAGAGAGACAGGGTGAGCGTACCGGGTCTAGAACCCATGTTGTTGGAAAAGGCGGTAGCCCCATTGAGGGTAGCCGCAATTGAGAATTGGTTAGCACTTTACCCAGATCGGAAGGCAGCTGATTTGCTTGTCTCAGGCCTGTTATCCTTGTCAGTTCCAGGGTTTGCATGTCCATTGTTCGAAAGAACCTGAAATTCGCTTACCAATTTCTCAGTGTGGTGAGAGAAAAGTTGGGCAAAGAGGTGGCATTTGGCGGCATGGCCAGCCCCTTTAAGGAGGGGCCGATTCCGGGGTTGGTTATCTCTCCTTTGAGGGTTGCCCCTAAGAAAGTTCAGACTCATTCAGCATCTATTTTTCCCAAGGGTTGGTCTGTCAATGATGCAATTGCTCCAGAACTTAGCTTGGTGCATTGCCAGTCATTTGATGATGCTCTCTCCCTAGTGACTCCATCCTATTCAACCCGTGACTTTTCATCTCATGGGATGTTGGTTCGTGGGAGAGTATTTTGTGGACAGGTGTCTGCCCATGGGTTGCTCCATTTCTTGTGCCTATTTCAAAGCTTTCAGTTGTTTCCTGCATTGGACTATTGCAGCGGTGACTGGCTTTGATGTCTTGGCCCACTACCTTGGCGATTTTTTGCTGGTAGGTTGTCCAGGGACTACAGAATGTGCCTTCTTGATGAAAGTCACTAGACTCCTGATGAGTCGGTTGGGAGTTCCCCTGGCAGAGGACAAGGTCCTTGTTCCTGCCTCAATTTCTTGGGCATTGAGATTGACTCTGAAGCAATACAATGCCGCGTGACCCAGGATAAGATTGACCGCATGCTGGAGGCACTCAGGTCCGTTAAAAAGAAGTTACAAATACCCATCAGGGACCTGCCGTCCCTGTTGGGCCTGCTGAATTTTGCTGGGAGAGTCATCCCTAAGGGGAGGGTTTTTCTTAGGCGACTTAAGCACCAGTTATGTTCTCAGGCCTGCAGGCTTTGCATCACTCCAGAGATGGTTGGGGACCTTGAAGTGTGGGAACAATTCCTCCTGCACTTCAATGGGATTTGCATATGGAGGAAGGGAGACTCTGCAAACAGTGGTCTCCAGTTGTTCACAGATGCTGCCGGCTCTTATGAGTACAGCGCTTTCCTGAGTGGTCAATGGCCTCAGTCTTGGATTGACCGAGGGCTGGTGGGAAACCTCTGTCTGTGTCATGCATACCCCTTTAAGGAGGAACAATCATCTGTTTCATCTCCAGCCTATAAAGCCTCACCTGACCTCTAACAAATTGCTTGGTAATTTGAATCCTGTCTAGGAAATCCTAGCTGATCTTGTGCCCAGCCGGTTCTAACTTTGTTTATTTCAAGTTTATTGAACTTTTCAGGTTAATACTCTGAAGTTTCGTGTAAGTTATTGACAACCTGAATCTGAATCAAGACTTCTCTCTGTTTTAAAATTGAACAACTAAGCTGTGTTTGCAACATTCTAATTACTAGCAGTTTGTGGGAAATTCCTGTATTAGTTTCAGCATTGCTCATTTCTGACGTATACCTCTCTGCTAACAGCTTGCTTTCCAGCACTCACACAGCTAATTGCTGCAACAATCAGCTGTGCTGTCTCACAGCTTTCAGTCTGTGTCTTACCTCCTGGATCCGGACAAGTTTCTTTGCTAAATAAATCTTAATCAAAACGTAAGTACCGGTCTTACAGAATCAGTTTCCCTATCAAGTATTGAAATACTCCTAAGGATTTTAATTTGTGCTCTGTGTGTTATTCTAAGGAGATTAATAAATATGCATATGTGGTTTCCTATAATATCACATGTATTCTGTTGCTTAGCCTGTTAGTTCTTAGAAACTACTTTTAGTACCATCTGTAACAATTGTTGCAATTAACTAGTGTGTGGCCTTAAGTGTTTAAGTTTCACAAATACTTCTAACTCTTACCAACACTGTTTATATATTAACTGCTTGATTCTAGAACTGAATTATTCTGTAATATTTCAGAGATTGATTAAGCTACAAACTACTACTTATTTCATGAATAGATTTCTCTCAATAATGTTTCTTTGTATTTTTCTGCAAAAACAGATCCATCAGAATTAACTATCATTACATATTACCAAGCCAGTTATGGATCCTGCAGATATAACATCACACATGCAAAATCTCTCTTAGAGAGTTGATCAATTAGGACAAGGCCTTAGAGAGTTGCAGATACAAAATGAAACACTGAGAGCTGTAATTAAAGATACAGCTACATCTAAAGTTAGTTTTCCAGAATCTCATTCTGAACCAATTGTTAGTCCTCCTGACAAGTTTTATGGGGATAGATCTCAATTCCGGAGTTTTACAAACTCTTGTTATTTACTTTTGATTTAAAACCCAGGTCTTATATAAATGATAGACAAAAGGTTCTCACTGTCATTTCATTTCTGCGTGCTGAACCAAGAGCCTGGGCAAATAGTTTCTATGAGACAAATGACCCCATTTTAAATTCTTTAGACTCATTTTTTGCAGCCATGGCACATTTGTATGATGATCCTCAAAAACAACTAACCGCTGAGAATAATTTACGTTCACTAAAACAACTAAAAAGGCCGGTTGAGGATTACATTGCCGATTTTAAAAGATGGGCAATGGATAGCGAATGGAACAATATAAGTTTGAAAAATCAGTTCAGGTTAGGCTTGTCTGAAGCTATTAAAGACGAGCTAGCAAGAACAGACATCCCAGAAACCCTAGAAAATCTTATGTCACTCTCAATATCGATTGACAGGAGACTAAGAGAGAGGAAAAAGGAGAGGGGAAATGTAGAGGTACCCAAATATAAACATTATTATACACCCACACATAAGTCTTCAGATGAACCAATGGAGGTTGGTGTCGTTAGAGGACCTCTCTCACCAGAAGAAAAGGCCAGAAGAAAGCTGCATAACTTATGTCTGTATTGTGGTTCAAAAGCACATGGACTGAAAGACTGCCCGAATCTCTTGAAAAACAAAAGAGGTAAAGTACAACAGAATTATTCAATATTCAATACATACATTGCTACCTGTCATTATTGTTGTCTTTCTGTTATTTTACAGTGGGAACATCAGCAGACTAAAGTCCATGCCATAATTGATTCTGGGGCATCCGGTGCTTTCATTGATTGTTCAATTGTTAACAAAAATAAAATACCCACTGTTAAAAAACCTTCTCCTGTTGTTTTGCGGGTTTTTGATGGTACTTCCTCATCACATGGACCGATTACCACACACACTATACCTCTTTTAGTTTCAACACAAGAGGGACATAATGAGTATTTATCTTTTGATGTTACCACTTCACCTCTTTTCCCTATTGTTCAAGGGCTGAATTGGTTACGTTTACATCAACCTAGTATACAATGGACCAATTTATCTGTCACATTTGACTCACAATATTGTACACAGCATTGTTTCTCACACTGTAATCTAATACAAAACAATACTGAAACAGTTCCTAAAATATACCATGACTACCTAGATGTCTTTGACAAAAAAGAAGCAGAGACACTCCCTCCTCATAGGAGTTATGACTGTCCTATAGAGCTCCTTCCTGGTTCCCCAATTCCTGTAGGACATATCTATCCACTTTCACAGCCAGAATTAAAAGACCTAAAACAATATCTGGATGAAAATCTCAGAAAAGGTTTCATCACTCCCTCAACATCTCCAGCAGGTGCTGGGATGTTTTTTGTCAGAAAAAAAGATAATACCCTGAGACCCATCATAGATTACAGAGCTCTAAATTAGGTTACCAGAAAAAACAGGTACCCCCTCCCACTTATCCCTGAATTATTGGAAAGACTCTCCTCTGCTAAAATTTATACAAAGCTCGATCTCAGAGGTGCATATAATTTGGTTAGAATACGCAGTGGTGATGAATGGCTGACTGCCTTCCGTACCCGCTACGGATTATTTGAGTACAGGGTCATGCCCTTTGGCCTTTGTAACGCCCCCGCAACTTTTCAATACTTTGTAAATGACATTTTTCATGATCTCCTAGATGTATATATGATCATCTATTTAGATGATATTTTGATCTATTCAACAACTTTAGATCAACATATAATACATGTCAGGACAGTATTGGAGAGGTTAAGAAGGCATCAATTATTCGCAAAGCCTGAGAAGTGTTTGTTTCATATTACAGAATTATCATTCCTAGGATATAGAATTAGTCCCCAAGGGATTAAAATGCAAGATGATAAGGTTTCCACCATCACTAACTGGCCAACACCCACCACTAAAAAACAGGTCCAAAAATTCCTTGGATTTTCTAATTTTTATAGAAAATTTATCAGTGGTTTTTCTTCAATAGTCAAACCACTCACACGTTTAACTGGAAAAACACAAGATTTGTTTGGACCGCTGAAGCACAAGAAGCTTTTCAGTTATTGAAAAACAAATTTACTTCCGCACCTATATTACATTTTCCAGACCATGAATTACAATACATTCTGGAAGTTGATGCTAGTGAATATGCGGTTGGAGCTGTCTTATCACAGAGACAGTCCTTAGAGACACCCCTACATCCCATAGCTTATTACTCTAGGGCTATGTCCACATCAGAACTCAATTACCCCATAGGGGAAAAAAGAACTCCTTGCCATTAAAACCTCATTAGAACATTGGAGGCACCTTTTGGAAGGTACAGAAAAACCTATTATTATTTATACAGATCATAAAAATCTTGAATATTTGCAAACAAATCGAACACTTTCCGCAAGACAAGTTCGTTGGAGTTTGTACTTCGCTAGATTTCACTATATCATTGTGCATCAGCCTGGTTCACGTAATGGGAAAGCTGATTCCCTATCTCATCTTCCTGAACCCCCAACATTGTCTTCTAATCCCACTACTATAATACCACCAGAACATATTGTTGCCTTGAACAGCACTATTCAGGAACAGATTCAGACTGCACAACAAAATGATACCACCCTTCTTAATCTACCATTAAGAAAGCATACAGATGAATTATATTATCATGATAACCTACTCTATGTACCTCCATCTGAACAGGATAATGTAATTCGTTTAGTACATGACTCAGTTCTTGCTGGACATCCGGGCATAAAAAAGACTGTAGAACTTCTTCAACGCAATTTTTGGTGGCCAAAGATGATTGACAAAATTACTACCTATATCGGATCCTGTCCCACTTGTATTCAAACTAAACCACAAAAATATAAACCATATGGATTTCTTCTTTCACTGCCTATTCCTTCTACACCATGGTCTGAAATTGCTATGGACTTCATCGTTGAACTACCTAAATCTTCAAATCACACTACAATACTCGTTGTTGTGGATCATTTCA
The DNA here is from genome assembly GCF_027579735.1 of Bombina bombina. Lineage (NCBI taxonomy): Eukaryota > Metazoa > Chordata > Amphibia > Anura > Bombinatoridae > Bombina > Bombina bombina. The sequence goes on from NC_069503.1 coordinate 150,418,598, forward strand.
CAAAGATGGCTCATTTCATACCTACACAGAAGTTGCCATCAGCCTCTCTAACTGCTCATTTATTTCTCTCCAATGTTGTGAAGTTACATGGACTCCCCAAATCAATTACCACTGACCGAGGAAGCCAATTTACTTCCAGGTTCTGGAAGGAATTATGTTCTACTCTAGGCATCACTAGAAACTTATCCACTGCATACCACCCCCAATCTAACGGCCAGACAGAAAGAGTTAATCAAATTCTTCAACAATATTTGAGAGCATATTGTTCTCACCAACAAAACTCCTGGTTTGATTATTTACCTTACGCTGAATTTGCATACAATAATACAATCAATTCATCTACTAAATACACCCCTTTCTTTGCAAACTATGGATTCAATCCTGCATTTCATCCATTTTCTGATCATTTAACCAACTCATCCTCTGTACAAGAACTCACTAATAACCTTTCACAAATTCACACTAACCTCAAGGCCAATATCTCTGAAGCTCAAGGCATACAGAAACATTATTACGATCTTAGACATCGTAAACCGCCTGAGTACAAGATTGGTGATAATGTATGGCTTTCGACTAAAAATCTGCGTTTGAATGCTCCCAGTAAAAAACTAACTTCTTTATTTATAGGACCTTATCAAATCGTTAAGATCATAAACAAAAATGCAGTTACTCTGAATCTACCTCAGGAACTTCGGATTCATCCGACATTCCACGTATCCCTATTGAAACCTTATACTCAAGTTAGAGGTTCTCCTTTAACTATCAAACACTCACTTCTTTCCGATCAACCTGAATATGAAGTTGCTGACATATTGGATTCTAGGAAACGTGGGAACATACTTGAATATTTGATTCATTGGAAGGGCTACTCTCATGAAGAGGATTCATGGGAACCCTCTACAAATCTTTCTTCTGACCGTCTTGTTTCCCTTTTTCTCCTTGAAACCCGGTGGGTTTCCTTTTGTGTGGGGGTACTGTCATGCATACCCCTTTAAGGAGGAATAATCATCTGTTTCATCTCCAGCCTATAAAGCCTCACCTGACCTCTAACAAATTGCTTGGTAATTTGAATCCTGTCTAGGAAATCCTAGCTGATCTTGTGCCCAGCCGGTTCTAACTTTGTTTATTTCAAGTTTATTCAACTTCTCAGGTTAATACTCTGAAGTTTCGTGTAAGTTATTGACAACCTGAATCTGAATCAAGACTTCTCTCTGTTTAAAAATTGAACAACTAAGCTGTGTTTGCAACATTCTAATTACTAGCAGTTTGTGGGAAATTCCTGTATTAGTTTCAGCATTGCTCATTTCTGACGTATACCTCTCTGCTAACAGCTTGCTTTCCAGCACTCACACAGCTAATTGCTGCAACAATCAGCTGTGCTGTCTCACAGCTTTCAGTCTGTGTCTTACCTCCTGGATCCGGACAAGTTTCTTTGCTAAATAAATCTTAATCAAAACGTAAGTACCGGTCTTACAGAATCAGTTTCCCTATCAAGTATTGAAATACTCCTAAGGATTTTAATTTGTGCTCTGTGTGTTATTCTAAGGAGATTAATATATATGCATATGTGGTTTCCTATAATATCACATGTATTCTGTTGCTTAGCCTGTTAGTTCTTAGAAACTACTTTAAGTACCATCTGTAACAATTGTTGCAATTAACTAGTGTGTGGCCTTAAGTGTTTAAGTTTCACAAATACTTCTAACTCTTACCAACACTGTTTATATATTAACTGCTTGATTCTAGAACTGAATTATTCTGTAATATTTCAGAGATTGATTTAAGCTACAAACTACTACTTATTTCATGAATAGATTTCTCTCAATAATGTTTCTTTGTATTTTTCTGCAAAAACAGATCCATCAGAATTAACTATCATTACAGTCTGTTAGAGCTTTTTCATATTGTGGTGGCCCTCGAGATCTGGGGAGCACAGCTCCGGGATCGAGAAGTAGTCTTTTGGACCGACAACATGAGCGTGGTGTTCGCAATCAACTAGCTCACGTCAGGGTCTCTGGTGGTGGTAAGGTACCTGAGACTGCTGGTCCTGAGGTGTCTGCACCTGAACATAGTTTTCCGTGCACAGCACGTTCCAAGGGATCAAAATAGGATTGCAGACACACTTTCCTGCTTTCAGTGAAAGCCTTTTATGCTTTAGTACTGGGGGCAAATATTAATAGTGTTCCTTGCCCCAATTATTTATGGCAGGTGGTGCTGGATGGGGAGCCTTGATACCGATGATCAGATTCTCTCTGGCTACCTGGAACATGTATGTCAAGCATTGAACTGAATGGGTTGCTTTCGGTGATTCCCATGGGTGAATCTCCTGTGCTAGCGAGCAGTGGGGTCTCCTAGACTAGATCACCGAGCTACGAGGTAAAGGGGTGTCTAAGGGAATGGTCAACTCATGACTGGCCGCAGTATCCTTCTTTTGTAAGTTGTATGGCCTCGCTGAATCCTCCATTACCTTTTTGGTAAGACAGGTGATGAGGGGATGGGGGCGCATGGTTCCCTAGACATCTGACACCAGGGAACCGGTTACAGTCGATTTGCTGGCCTGCCTTTACCAGGTCCTGCCAGTGGTGTGTTCTTCGGCTTTCGAAGCCACACTATTGGGGCAGCCTTTAGGCTTGCTTTTCATGGGGCACTTCGGGTTTGGAGAATTGGTCCCCCTTTCTAAGAATAAACCAGGTGGCCTTCTCGCTGCCCACGTACGGGCTAGCGATGAAGCCATACCTGTTTTCCTGTCCAGATCCAAGACCGATCAGGAGGGCAGAGGAGCATGGATTTCTTTGCCCAGCCTGTTGTCCAGTCAGGTAAGTTGGGGCCTACATGAATGTGCATCCGACCAGCCCCTTGGGATTCCTGGTTCACACAGATGGATCTCCATTGACTGAATTCCAATTCCGGAAGGTCCTGAGCTGGGCGGTAACCCGGGCAAGGCGTGACCCAAGGGTTATAGCCCCTCACTCATTCAGGGTTGGAGCAGCTACCACTGCCACAGAGTTAGGATGGTCGGCTGACCGCATATGATCTCTGGGGCACTGGAGATTTCAGAGGTAGCTGTTGTATGTTAGGCCATTGCTAGTGTAATTGTTATGCTTTGCCTAGCGCTGTTCTTTTGTTAACTCTTGTTTATTTTCAGGACCGGCAGCAGGTCTGCTGTGAGTGTGGATCACGGGATATTCCTACATCCATTGGGCAGAGCTGAGGGCAATAGCCAGATTCAACAGACGCCAGCTTGGATTTCCATCATCTAGGGCCATTGTCAGATAGTCGGGGCGCAAGGGTTTGCAATGGGCGGGTCTTCCTGAGTTACTGCAGGGGGCTTTGCAGCGGTGGGAGAAGCCTAATTTACTTATGATTCATGCCGAGGGTAATGATATGGGTCAGACTGCGGACATTTCATGCATGGGTCCCCAATGTCAAGATAGGGTGGTCAAACATCATCCCTAGGATAGAGTGGTGCCACATGCAATCCCACAGGGCTGCTTTTCAGGTCTGCAAAAAACTGAATAGGGATGTTAGGATTTTTCCTGTCTCAGAGAGGAGGCTTTGTTGGGGAGCATGGTAACATCACAACGGCTGAGAGGTGCCTCTACAGGAGGGATGGTGTGCCTCCTCACCGAGAAGAGCATCGACCTGTTTCTATGTAATTTAAGGTGGGCTATTCTGTTACAATTATGAGCGTGACGGGAAGAGCTGTGCCTGCTCAGCTATCTCTTGTGGCAGTTGGCCCGTGACCCCGGTCTGCCATCAAGAGGTAGAGTGACGGCTGTGCAGGGGGAGGGTGAAGTCCCCAGGTGCGCGCCTTGAGGTCTCGCCCCTTTTCCTACACTTTGGTGTCCTGTTTTCTTTTTAAGTTATTTGTGATTGTTTATGTTTCAGTCAGTTCTATGACTTATGTTACTGTTTCAGCAAAACACAGGAGGATAGGGCATTTAATTCCTTATGCAATTGTGTTTGCTTGCTAGTAGGGTTTTTTCCTCTTTTTTGCTCCATTGACTTCTATGGGAGAATATTCTAAGTTTGGCTTTTTAGGCTCGTCGGGTTAGTGTGCGAGAGTTTACTTTCAACTTTTTTACTTTCAACAGTTAAAGCTCGAGCAGGAGCGTTAAATAGCGATTCACTTGTAATCTGGCCCTTCATATTTTAATATAAACAGTTTAACAATGCATAGTATAACAACTTTGATATAATTGTGCCTTTCCTAACTATCTGAACAAAAAAGCAGCCTGCTGACTTAACAAGGAAAACCCTGCTACATTTATTTTCCTATGTGGTTTTAACAGATATAAACTGCTATAAAAAAGTGCCTAGCCTTGTCAGTTGTTTAAATACAAATGCAGCAAACAACATGTTAATTTGTTTAAAACAAGTTTAGACTTGGCTGATATGCTATTCTATAACAAGACAACAGAAGTGTCATGTCATTAAAATGCTTTTAATGTCTCTTTGTTGTATGTAAAAGAAAAACGTTTTGCTTTTATGCTTGTGAGGCATGTCGCTGTCCACCAATAAAACAGTGAGAGATATTTTTATAAGACAGTAAGCAAGCAGGGCCATTATAGTAAAACAAATTACATGCTGTAATTAATTTAAAAGGGACTCATTTGTTTACATTTAATGTGTTCTGAATTACTTGTTATACCTACTGCAAAGTATTAAATACATGTGGGAATTGTTCCTTCATGCGTATTTTTGTATTTGAAATAGCTGGTTTTGCTGATTACAACAATCACCTGCTCCTCAAAGACATGCCCATAAAAATGCAGACCTGATAATGTTATCTATGTCTAAACACTGACCTGGATTACAAGTTGTGCAGTATGGCTTTACCGCTTAAAAAATGGTCTTTGCGTGCGGAATGGTCAACTACTTGATATTACAAGTCGATTGGTATGGCTTTATCGTGTACGTTATGGCATATACTGCAACAATCCATTCTGCATTCAAAGATCTGTAGTTATGTATTTTGCAAAACAAAAAAGTTTAAAACATATGTAACAAAGTTCACTAGCACCCATAAACTACACTATTAACCCCTAATCCGCCATCCACCTGTATCGCCACTAAGAAATAAACATATTAACCCTTAAACCGCCATCTGCCCACATCACAACTAATAAATAAACCTAAAAACCTCTAAACCGCCCTCCCCCCACATCTCCAACAATAACTAAAGCTTTTAACTCCTAAACCGCCATCCCCCCACATCGCCAGCACTAAATAAACCTATTAACCCCTAAACCGCCATTCCACCACATCGCGACTACTAAAATAAACCTATTAACCCCTAAACTGCCATTTCCCCACATCGCAAATACCTAAATTAAACTATTAAACCCTAAACCTAACACTCCCCTAACTTTAAATTAAAGTTACAATATGCTAACTACCTTAAAATAAATAAAAACTTTTTAGAGGTTTTGTTTTTTGTAATGTTAGGATTTATTATTTTTTGTAATGTTAGGTTTTATTATTTATTGTAATGTTAGTTTTATTTTTAATTTAAGCTTAGGTTTTACATTTTTTTACAGGTAAGTTTTTATTTATTTTAAGGTATTTAGTATATTGTAACTTTAATTTAAACTTAGGGGGTGTTAGGTTTAGAGTTTAATAGTTTTTAATTTAGGTAGCTGCAATGTGGTTGAATGTCGGTTTAGGAGTTAATAGTTTTATTTTAGTAGTCGCAATGTGGGGGGACGGCGGTTTATGGGTTAATAGGCTTATTTAGTGTTGGCGATGTGGGGGGTCAGCGGTTTCGGGGTTATTAGACTAGGGGTTTATGTTAGGGTGTTAGGTTTTTGTAATACTTTCTTTTCTATATAGATTTCAATGGGAACTTGGTTGTGCGGTATGCGGCATACCGCAACATACCACACGAGAAAAGAAGTATTTATGGTGAATTGTAATGGCGGCGCAATGGAAATAGCGGTGAGGCCCAATTTAAGGCGGTTTGTACGCAACGAGTTTACCGCACAACTTGCAAACCGGGCCATAGTTAGGTATTGAACTGCTAAATATGTCTCTGGGCACAACCAGCTATTTCAGGTACAGAAAACTGTCTTTCTACTACCCCCACTGAGAGGTTAATTAGTGCCATTATCTCTTATTTACATAGCTTTTCTATCAAGGTTCATAATCTATATTTTTACTAGAAGAGGTGGTTTCTACAGGCAAAAGCAACTTTTTCATATAACACAATAAAGGTATTTAAGCTGTTTTCAAACAATTAAGTACACTCAAGCAGGTGAATTGGACCATTGGTAACCCTTCAAGGGGGGGAAATAGCAATCCTGCACCTCAAATGGGTTAAACAGGTAATAAAAGTAATGCTTGGGACTTGCAGAGCACTGTTGGTCGCAAGTGTAAACTGCCGCTGATCCAATCAGATGCGCTAGTTACACATTTAGATCCTGTGATTAGAATGGCAGCAATATCTGTTTGGGAACAGTTGTGGTCTGCGGGTCACAAGCGGTACTTCTACTATGTGTTTAGCCCCTTTGAGGGGTTAAAGACAAAGAGATGCAGGGTCGCTAGTCATAAAATTTAATGAATTAGAGCATGTCATCTTTTGACTATAATGCTACTTTAAGGGCTATACACTTTCTGGTAGGTTCAAAATGAAAACAAACAAGTTTAATTTGTCCTTTTTTATTCAAATATAATAAAGCTGAGCAGTATAGCATTTTTCACATAAAGAGCAAGGGATCACAACTTTAAGTTGTAGGTAGTACCTTTAGGAGTAATTTGTATACACATTCATTACAGAAGAGGGCATGACTCAGAATAGACTTCCAAAAGGATTTATAATGCTAGATAATGTAAGGGAGTATACATAAGGCTTTCTCAGATAGGCCTACGGAACATCCAGACAATACCCAGACACTATATACCACTCCCTATCCACAAATGACCTAGCCCCCTCCTGACGCAGCCCTGCCCACTAAACAGAAATGGGCTCATCTCAACCTCCTGGGTCCCAGATACAAAAAAACAAATGTAGGGAGGTATGTTATTAGCTAATAGGCACAATTTATTTTCTGCTCAGTGACTGATGGGAAAATATATACTTCTTTATCACTCATATTATAAACCATTTATGAAAGTGATGAAGGAAGAGTACTTTGAGAAATAAAAAACAGAGGGGCGCCTCATGTGTGGTATAGTCTGATTGAAGACATAAGAAAAAGCAACAGAATAGCCAAATGAGTACTCACATACTCCACAAGCACACTCATGTGCTGGTAGGGGCAGGCTGTAGATTTAGATGGGTGTGACAGCTCACCCGTTCAAGGATACTTCCAATACTGTAGTTCTGCAACAGGTGTAAAACAAACAGAGAGCACTATATGTGCAGACCATTAAGGAGGATTCATAAAAATGTGCTTTATAGTATAAAGTGGGTACTCACATGCTCCCAAAGCACACCAATGTGCTGATAGATACAGGCTGCAGATTCAGGCAGGTGTGGCAGCTCACCCAAACAAACGATATTTTGGTATTGATACAGTGAAAACAAAGGCAGGTTTAATGCTTCTCAGTAGCTGTGCACTTAGTAGTGATTGCAGGCAGACGGTAGGAAATGAGATCCACTCCAAAAGTAAAAATTTGCAAATATTTATTAAAAACAAAAATTTAAAAACAACACCAGGGTTGTTATACAAAGTGGATTACAGGGTCACCCAGTTGGCCCCAATGATTGCAACGCGTTTCTCGGTTGGCAAACCGTTTCATCAGGCATATCATAATCATTCCTACCTCTGCCTTTTATACCCTACAAACAAACAATTGTGTCCATTCTAAGGGGTGTGTTCCTAATTGATTCTCACCTGTGTGAGCTATCAGGTGTCTCTGAGGCTAATTGGTTGTTCACTAGAAAAAATATACTTTGCAACTAAAAAATTTACTTTGCAAAATAAAAAATTGAAATATTCACCCTTTTGTGTATACCAAGTTGTGCATTCATGTGTTACATGTAGAAGAAAAGAAAGAAAGAAAAAATGTGTAGTAAAATAATAAATATATTCCAGTTATGTTACCAATCAATAATATGGCAGTCCCTTTTCAGCTAATGCACATAGAAAAATCGCCAAGGGCAGCTGCATAAAAAGCTGCTGTCTATATGTGTTTTTTTTGGCATTTTTATTTCAATAACAAACTGAATATAAACTTCTTAGTATGTTATAATATTTTTAGTAGGTTGGACAGCAAATGCGCGATCTTGTCCTATTGTGGGATATAGAACGTGAGCAGTTTAGTCAGAAGTCTTTAAATAGTCACTTGTGCAGCAGTGTGAAAAAAAACAAAAAGAAAAAAAACAGTGGAAGTGGAACTGTGATAATACTGTAAGTAGTGTCTTCTGTAGAGTCAGTGCCCTAAAAAGGTGACATTAATATTAATATATGACCATTGATATGGGCCTAAAAGAAAAAAGATGAAAAGAAAAAAAGAAATAAGAGCAAATCCTACGTGTGTGTGTCTATGTGCTTAACAAAGCCAATTTTGCTCAGAACTGCAAAAAAACACAGTTCTACACTCCACTACATTCTTTTAAAGATTATAGAATGTAGTGTAATGTAAGTTATGATTACAAAGGCCCTAATGGAGGGTCACTAATATATTAAGACTAATTGATGGATAGAGAATAGTGCTATTTGGATCTATGGGTGGATAATGTTACAACCCATACTCTTAGGGATAAGATAAGGGGGGATGATATATGACCGGATAGCTGAATAATAGAAGATGGTGGTGCCTTCTAAAAGGCTGCCAAATCTAATACTTTGTTAAGGCCAGAGGGAAACAAAGACTGGAACTTGAAGATCCAGTATGTCTCCCTCTGGCGCAAACGAGTATATCTATTGGTTCCCATTTTGGAAGGGATGAATTCCAGTGGAGTGATGCAAAAAGTATGATGGTGTCCTTGATGCTGAACAGTGCTGTGGCGCGATATGCTATGTTTAAGTGATTGTTTTTTGATGTTTCTTAAATGCTCACTCCATCTGGTACGTATCCTCCTGCAAGTGCGGCCCAAATATTGCAGGCCACATCTGCAGGTGAGGACATAGATAACATACTCAGTACTACAATCAATCCTATTTTTAATGGGAAATATTTCTCCTGTTGTGTGACATTTGACAGAGGTGTGTCCATGAGTAATGAAGCTGCACATATGGCATCTTGACTTATTGCATCTATAAGCTCCTGGTTTTGCTCTCCTATCAATATATGATGTACCATTGTGTATATGGTTTCTTTTAGATATTACTATTTTACTTGGTGCCTGTTTTTGCTTGAGAGTTGGTGCTCTTCGAAACACTACTCGTGGGGTATTTTTGATATTATTCTTTAGAATGGGGTCTTTGAGAAGTATTGGCCAATGTTTATTTAAAGTTTTTTTAATAAGACTATGTTTGGAGTTAAATTGGGTAATAAAAAGAGGGTCTTTAAGGTGAGTATTATCTCGTTTAGAGGGGTCTTCCAATTTGGCGGAGAGGATAGTGCTTCTGTCCTCATTTTTTGCTCTTAAGAAGCTATCTTCTATTAATGTAATAGGATAACCCTTTTCTTTAAACCTATTAAAAAGGACTTCTGATTGCTGTTCATAGAGGGTGAGCGTACTACAGTTTCTTCTATAGGGGATGTTGGTCTTCCAGCTATTAAGATGATTGCTTGCAAAATGTAAAAAATTATTGCTATCTACTTCTTTAAAATAGGTGGAAGACACAACATCCCCCATCTCATTCCATCCTAGACTGATGTCCAAAAACTCAATCTGTTCCATCTGTAGGTTGTGTGAAAATGATAAACCCAAATTATTGGAATTTAAATGATTAATGAAAAGGAGGGCCTCATCTCTTGTTCCCTCCCAGATGAAGATGAGGTTGTCTATATACCGGCCATAGAATACCAGGTTTGCCTCCCAGTTTGTGTTATAGATGTATTGTTCCTCAAACATACCCATGAAGAGGTTGGCAAAACTGGGGGCAAACCTGGTACCCATGGCCGTACCCTTGACTTGTAGATAGTAATCATCGAGAAATTGAAAGTAATTGTGTTTTAAAATATGTTTTATGCAAATAAGAATGAACTCTTGTTGTGGGAGGGGAAGATAGATGTCATTATCTAGATAACTTCTTATAGCATTTAATCCTAATGTATGGTCAATGTTGGAGTACAGTGCCCCAACATCACAGGTGAGCCAGAATGATGTTTTACCTCTTTTGACATTCTGTAATTTATTAAGTAGATCTGTTGTGTCTTTAATATAAGAAGACAACTTAGTTACATACTTTTGTAATAATAAATCAATATATTCTGATAGTCGATCAGTAAGACTATTGATCCCTGAAATTATAGGTCTACCTGGGGGTTGGGTCTGATTTTTATGGATTTTAGGTAAGTGATAGTAAAACGGGATGCTGGTATGATCTGGTAGGAGGTATTGTTTCTCTTTTTTGTTTAGAATTCCTTTGTGGAAACCATCTAATATTAAATTTTTAAGAGTTATACTGAATTTTGTTGTTGGATCATTATCTAATTTTTTATAGTATTCGGTGTCTAATACTATATGTTTGGCTTCGGCAATATAATCCAGATAGTCCTGTAGGACTATTCCTCCGCCTTTGTCTGCTTGGCGTATGATCACGTTTTTATTTTATTTTTGTTCATTAGGCCACATTCTGATGTGTTGTGAATAAGTTCTATTTTGTTTTAGATTTCTGTTTCTTGTCTGGAATAATTTATTAAAATCATCTAACACTAACTGCTGGAAGAGATCTATGTAAGACCCCTCTTCCCTAGGAAGATTGAATGTAGATGGTGGTGCAAGATTGGTATGTGTAATCTGTTCAAATAGGTAATTTGTTAGATCTGAAGGATCTGCATAGATAGTTTGAGTTAGGTTTCTAGGATTAATTTCGTCTGTTAGTATCGGCGTACCATCTAATTTGTGTTTTCTTAGTTGTTTGGCAGCAAAATATCTTTGTAGAGAAAGCTTTCTAGTAAAAGAGTTAATATCTACAAACAAATTAAATATGTTGGGTTGATTGGGGGGACAGAATGACAAACCTCTACCTAAAATTCTAATTTCATCATCTGATAATGTGTGAGATGAGAGATTAAAAATCCCTTCTTTTAATTTCTGTAGTTTTGCTTTTTTGAGGGTGTTCCCTCTCCCTCTCCTCCCTCATTTGGAAATGACCTTTTTTTGTGGTTTGTTTGTACTTTCATTTTGTCCCACAGAGGGGCCAGTGGTCTCTCCCCTAAAAAATGGTTACCAGCTGAGGTGGATGGTCTTTCTTGTCATATATGGGACTGGTCAGTTTGTCTATTAGTTGGATTATCATTGTCATTAGATAATACATGAAATCTGTTTTGTATAGGGGTTTCATAATAAACTGGGGAAGTCTCAGTGTGTCTTTTATTGTGTTCCCACTGATTTTCATTATCTTGTCCAAAATTGGTTCTGGTAGGGTGTCTATTGTGATATTCTGAATGTTGGTATTCATTTTGTCTGGTTGATGGTGTATGATATGTCCCATTATTATGGTTGTAATTATGTGACATTCTATTTTCATGTTGGTGAGTTCTTGTTTTCCAGTGTTGTTGTACTGTCTGTTTATTGTAATGTGTATTATTAGAGGGATATTCCTGTTGTCCCCAATTATTATTTCTATGGCCAGGACTATCATTGTTCCCATAGTGATTTGGTGTCTGATATCTGTTAGAGTTTTGTCTATTCGGATAATATTGATTCTGATAGGAATTACCTAAATTCTTAGGGGTCCAATTCTGACCATTGGTCATTTGGTTTTTTCTCCTGTTGTTTTTATTCTGTACTATTTTCCAATCAGAATCCTTATTATCGGTAGTTACTATGTCCTTTTTCTTATTGTATGTATACACAATACCTTTATTGTAATCTTCCTCGTCTCTGGCTAGTTTGGAATTTTTCCTCTCAATCAGTTCCCTCTGGTAGTCATCAGATGATTTTATCGTTTGACTGTTGAGTCTAGAGTATTCAGAATGTCCCTTTAATTTATCAAGCTCATTTTGGACTTTTTCAATTTCTTTAGCTGTGTCATCTACCAATTGTTGTCTGTGACTAATCAGAAGGTCAATGAGTTGAAAGGAACAATTATCCAAAATAGAGAACCATTTACTTAAAAGTGTGTCATCATTCTTAAAGGAACAATTTTTGAACACCCTTAAGCCTCTCGGGATCTGTTTCTTATCTTTGTATTTTTTAAGGGTATCTAAGTCCCACCAATGTCTATTCTCGGTTTTTAGTAACCCTTCTAATGTTGAAAAAAGACCTTCTATAGAGGTGTCTGTAGATGGTAAATCAGAAGTCTGATTGTAGCTGTTTTCCTGAGATGTCCTTCTAGTGGACCTTTCTAGTACTGATAACATAATGGAAGAAAAATGCAACTCCCCTCTATATCTAACTGAGACACAACAAAAAATCTAATACGTGATAAAATCACAGTTGTGGGGGCGCAGAATGGTATACAATTCAGATGGTAGTTATTGATAACCCTTAAAGACAATTTAAAACTTAAGCAAACTAATGTTATCTTATGAGGTGGACAATATATCAATATAAGGTTATATAAATCCCTTTTGGAGTATACAGGAAGGAAAATGCCTCTTTTTACAAATAAGTTGATAGCTGAGCGGCGGCTGCCTCCTCTCAACCGGATGATCCAGGCAAGAACTAGGAGAAATAAAAAACAGAGGGGCGCCTCATGTGTGGTATAGTCTGATTGAAGACATAAGAAAAAGCAACAGAATAGCCAAATGAGTACTCACATACTCCACAAGCACACTCATGTGCTGGTAGGGGCAGGCTGTAGATTTAGATGGGTGTGACAGCTCACCCGTTCAAGGATACTTCCAATACTGTAGTTCTGCAACAGGTGTAAAACAAACAGAGAGTACTTTACCTTGTATGGGGAACACACACAATAATAGTCCAATTTAGGTGAAGAGGAAGGATTTGGGTTACCCAAGACATTTTAGAGGTAGGAAGTAGGTCATCTTAGAAATAAATGAAAAGGAGAAGTACACAGATTCCCCTGTTTTGTGGGGAATTATCCATTTTTTATTTTGTGATTGCCTTGGTTGAAATTTCAAAAATTAGGAGGTTGGTAGCATTACCTTTGGCTCTGTCTTTTGAAAGAATTCATATTTGTCTCAGTCCGCTATGATTTTGGGCATTTGTCAGAAGGAGAATTAATTACTGTACCTTACAGAGACTTTGTTTTTGAAAAGAAGGGGCAGATCAGCTTCCTCATGTTACATAAATACGGTATATAACATCCTAGACATCCATATCACTGTCCAATGGACTTGGCTCCAGGTGTTCCTATACTTTTTGGGAGAATTTTGCCTTTTTCTGGACATGAATTACTTCATCTCAAGGAATATATTAATGAAAACCTGGCCAAAGGTTTTATAAGGCCTTCTACCTTTTCGCCTGGTGCCAGTATGTTCGTTGTTGAGAAGAAGGACGTAGGGTTGTGGCCTTGTGTGGACTATACCTCCCACATTAACATCACTGTTCCTAATAGGTATCCTTTGCCATTTAACCCTGAGAAAGGGTTAAAGGGTTGTAAAACAACTTTCCAACACTTCTTCAATGACATCTTTAGAGATTTGTTGGATACATTTATCATTATATAACTGGATGAAATTTTGATTTATTTTTTTTCTCCTTTTCAAGATGTTCATATTACTTATGTTCAGTCAGTGCTTTTGAGACTAATGAAGAATGTTTGTTTTGCTAAACTGGAGAAATTTAAATTTTCCTTTGTGCAATTGAGTTTCTGGGATTAATTTTTTTCACCATACTGAGATGAATACCAAAGAGGTTTCTGCTATTTTAGAATGGCCAGTTCCTACTAACAAGAAGAATGTTTAGAGGTTTATTGGATTTAAAAAAAATCTATAGACATTTCATTAGCAATGTTTCTGATACTTGTGTTACTATTACTCATCTGACTCAAAATCAAAACTGTTTTTCTTGAAGTGCAAGTGGCCTTTGATAAACTTAAAGTGCTGTTTACCTCTAAACCTATTCATATTCAACCAGATGTACAGAGGCCTTTCTTTTTGGAAGTGGACACATCTAATGTGGCTATTGGAGCTGTCTTGTCACAAGGAGAAGAGGTTAAAGGTCAGTTTCATCCAGTGGCTTTTTTTCTCCTGTTGTTTGACTGCAGCTGTGGAGATTTTTGATGTTGGAAACAGAGAATTACTGGGGATTAAATGCTTTTTGGAGGGTTGGAGGCATTTATTGGAGTAAGCTGCCAAGCCTTTTACAATTTTTACTGAACATCGTAATCAGGAATATTCTAGTGCAGCAAGACGTCTTCGTCCTACACAAGTCCTGTAAGCATTGTAATCTGTAATATTTTAGAGGAGCAAGATGACAATCCTGGTGGGCTTTTTTTTTCTCCAGATTTAATGTTGTAATCACCTTTACATCTGGATCAAAGGATAAATAGGCAGATGCTTTGTCTAGAGTCCCTTATGTTTGTTATGCATTGGTCTCTGATGGTTAAAGCCAAGGTTTGCTGTTTTCCTACACCTAGTACAACTGTTCTTTTGACTGTTGAGGATGGAGTGTTGTATACTCCAGTCCATTTGAAAGTTCTTTAAACTTATCATGATTTACCCGCTGCTGACCATGGAGGAATTTTGTGCTGATTTCTAGAACTTTTTGGTGGCCTGAAGATGTGCATACATTTGTTTTGTCTTGGGACATCTGTGGTAGGATAAAGCATTGCACTTTTGGCTCCTGTGGGTCCACCGCATCGTTTGCTAATTCCTGATAATACTTCGGCCTGTTTCTGAATAGACTTTATTGCTGACCTTCCCTTATCTGATGGACTCGATAGTATCCTGGTCTCATTTCCATCCTATTGTGGGTCTGCATTCTGCCAGTATGACAGCGGCTTTAATTTGTTAAGGAATTATTTAGAATACATGGCTTACCACAAAATGTTTTGTCTGATAGGGGCACCTAGTTTACCTACAGGTTTTGGAAACATTTCTGTTCTAGTTTGCACATTTCAAGATCTCTCTCATTTGGGTATCACCCTCTACAATATAACGTATAAAAAAAATTTTTAGTGACTATCATACTCATTTTCTAGAGTTTGCTTGATAAGGGATGGGTGAATGTTTCACAAAATTCGAAAAACAAATTTTAACACATTCGTTTGTTCGTTTTGAATTTCGAATGTTTGTACAACATTCTAACATTCGTTTAATGTAATAGTATTTCTAATGTTTACTTTAAATATAATATACTATTCTAATTTTTCTAATAATTTGCTTCAAATTATGCAATATTCGAATTCGAAAAATTTAAATCAATATATTTGTAATGGTATGTTCTACTAAACAAATTACACTTTCAGTATATTCACCCATCCCTAGTCTTGAAGTTGCTTCAGGTCTCAATGTCTACCAATAAAAAAGACCTACCAATAAGGTACTAATACAACATACACCAGAAGCCCCCTGTGGTGATATTTTTCATTCTTTTGAAAACCCAGTTTAGGGTAAATTATATTTTGGTATTCAGAGTTTAAGATAACAAGTGTTCAAAACTCGGTGTAGCAATCTCACATAACACTAAGAAAGTCTCTGAACATTTACCATAAGCACAGCATGAAGACACCACTGAACTTTCTTGGCTGAATATTTTTTAATTCCTTAAACTAATTTCTGCTCTATCTTTACCTTTTCTAGGGATGTATTGATTCCTAAATTTCTTCTGTAAGGTGGTCTGAATGCAGCTGTGTGTGTCCTAGGGGAATGTTCTTCAAAGTTTTTCTTCCATTACCTGGGGCAATAAGATCAAATGCTGTAATGAAAATATTTCTGTGTTTAGGCTAAAAATAGTTTACATAAAAAAACATAAAACATGATACGTGAGTTAAATTTTTTGACTTATTAGTACTGTGATTATTAAATAAGATTATTTATGATTAAAGGGACAGTCAAGTCCAAACAAAACTTTCTTGATTTAAATAGGGCATGTTATTTTAAACAACTTCCCAAGTTACCTTTATCACCAATTTTGCTTTGTTCTCTTGGTATTCTTAGTTGAAAGCTAAACCTAGGAGGTTCATATGCTAATTTCTTAGACCTTGAAGACTGCCTCTAATCTGAATGCATTTTAACCACTAGAGGGCATTAGTTCATGTGTTTCATATAGATAACATTGAGCTCATGCACGTGAAGTGACCTAGGAGTGAGCACTGATTGGCTAAAATGCAAGTATGTCAAAAGAACTTAAATAAGCGGGCAGTCAGCAGAAGTTTAGATACAAGGTAGTTACAGAGGTAAAAAGTGTATAATTACAACTGTGTTGATTATGCAAAACTGGGGCATGGGTAATAAAGGGATAATCTTTCTTATTC
Organism: Bombina bombina; assembly: GCF_027579735.1. Classification (NCBI taxonomy): domain Eukaryota; kingdom Metazoa; phylum Chordata; class Amphibia; order Anura; family Bombinatoridae; genus Bombina; species Bombina bombina. Next base: position 150,435,040 of record NC_069503.1, read on the forward strand.
AACAACAAAAATTATGCTGTTGACTGTCCCTTTAATACAATTCGACTTAATAGCAGATACAGGTCCCCTTAAACTTCTTTAATAAACTAACTGCCTAAACTTGGAGACTGGAGATCACATTACCCCAGAAGCCCCAGTTAGAAACTGCAATGCCCAAAACAGCAGACTTTAGATAACATACATATCATGAGAATCACTTAAAAAGTTCTATGACCAAAACACCAGACACATATTGCCAGCAGGCCTTTTATAAAGCTAAATGCCCAAGCAAAGAAAACTGAAGCATTTTTTTAGCAATGCGTTTAATAAGCTAAATGGTCTAATATCCAATCTTAGGCCAGAATCTAAATGTCCAATTAACAGACAGTGCAAATACAGCTCTTCAGACACTCCTTTATGAACATAAAAGAGGTTGAGATAGAAAAGCCATGTTAAGTTAAAGAGCGGGGTTTTGGATTTTCATATGGGTAGCAGATTTCCATCAAGACTTAACATTGAACCAGACGTTAGGTTATGACTTTTATCTATTTACAAATATTGACACGGTGTGTGTATACATATATGAATATTAATTAATGGGTTGGTGTTTGGGCTACTAGTCTCCGTTTTGAAATAGTTAACAGTCATATATTTGTATGGTTAATGTCAAAGCCAGTAGGTGTCCCCTTGAAACAGCTCATATTCAATTAATATTTACTTTATTTCAATATCATCATAGTGCGGTTGTATATATGTATGTATTAGGGAATTAACAATGAAGGTTATTTGTCTATTTGAAGTAAAGGGTTAAGTACCCCTGAGAGAGATTTATCACTACTAGTATCGTAGTCTATGTGTGTCTTAGATGTTACAGGTGTAATTAATTAATGACCAGGTGCCAGATGTATGCGCATACAAATAGATCCAGTGTGAACATACCTGGCTAGCTGTGAGTACAGGGTGATCCCGAAACGCGTCCTTGGTTGGGATGTGTGTTGCACTGTTATTCATTTGGTTTTAACATATTTTTGTATGCTGTGGCCCACGAAGGGATACTTTTAAACAAGCAATAAATTGGTGTTCATTGAGCCGTTCTGGAGTTTCTTTTTCTGTTAGACTTCTAAAAGTCACACAAAAATATAAATTTTGATATGAATATATAAAAATATATGTATGTATATGAATATATATAAATATATGTTTGAGTATATCTTTGTGTGTAAGAATTCTGCGTCAAAATATTTTTATATCAAGAAATTATTCACAATAGTCTATCTGTGTTTCCCCTATACTCTGTAGGAAAAATGAGGGGTTATACTCATATAAATAAGGTCCTTTCAGTTATGTAGCTTTGATCTGCACATTGGGGCTCCCATCAGTCTGTGCAAATAAATTGACATTTGTGCTTTTACCACAGTGATCAGCTGGTTATAAACACTTATATAGGGGAGTTTTTTTTAGGGTACACTCATACATCATTAATATTTAACACCAATATACATACAACTAAAAGATCATAGATAGATAAACATATGCATAAAAAACAATATACATAAATCACACATTTGCAGTGTATAACTAATGCCTACTAAACAATGATAAGAAGGAAGTATTCCACAGGTGTAATGTTTCTATTAATCACTTTATAATTCTCCCTGCCTCCTGGCACCGTGTGATATCTACACACAGCCCAGTGATCAGGAGAAAGCCTTGAAAAGCGTGTGTCACAGACATGACCAAACCATGTGACTTGACAGACATAATGATGTTTCTAATAACTAATTCAAACAGGCCCTCAAACAGGCCAAGTTGAATGTTAAAGAGATATTAAAAACTTTGAGTTTGTACTATAACATTTTTTATTTATGGGTGGTTAAAAAAAATGTAGCTCTGAAAATTCTGGACTTTCCAATTCATGTTAGAAGTGGAAGTTCAGACTACAGTATGAACACTTCTATATTGCACACAGTCATTTGTCAAACACTCCAGTACTTTATTTATAACTGTCTCTGATAGGTCTCAGCAGAGTAACCTAGGTTACAGGCAACACTAGCTTTATACTTTGAAAACTGTCACATGATGCTTTGAAATTTGTCCAAAAAAAATCTACTACTCGTGAAATTCAAATTGTGTTTTTGAGTTGTATTTTTATTATGCATTTATTGATTATGCTATTATATTGTGTTTGGTGGTCCATTCCTGAAAACTAAAAGAACACATAGCAGACTTCACATGCCTTACGCTACCACATATAGGTTCATAGTTAGGCTCCTCCAAACAAGGAAAGTGTGGAGTTTGATCACTGAAAAAAAAAAATTAATAATTTTCATTATCTATTGGACTGCAGAAAAATATTGTAATTGCAGGTTGATTACATGTTTTCTAGCTAAAAGTATTTTCAACACGTGCATGACTTTTGTAACAGACAGGAAGTGGAATAAAAGTTATGATAAGAAGAGCCACCACAATTCTATTGGTTGACAATGACGTGCCCAGCAAACTTAAGAACCAAAGAAATGTTTATTTTTCCGCACAGGAGCATTAGGTTTCCTAAAAATTATAATACATATTACAAAGCAATCTTTTACATGGAATACAACATTAGTTTAATGTCTCTTTAACTATGAAAATCTAATAGAGGAAAAATCGCTTTATATATCTTTTAAAATGACATTGTTAACAATCTATAAAGATATTAATATATTCACAAACGATTATTGTTTGTTAGAAAACAAATGATCACAGATGGGAAGTAAAACTGACTAGAAAGGAAAAAAAAAATGACACCGCAAAAATCTTTTTGATCGAATATCAAATGTGTCAAATAGCGCTTAGGGTCAAGTCTGAGATAGTACAGAACTCCTTTCTTCTAACTGCCAAACAAGACAGGTTTTACATCCTACAAGAAAGTCTTTGACAGAGGTCATATTCTTTTTAAATGACTTGTGCAAAACCGATTTCCCTGTTTTCTTTTTTTTTTTTACAAAAGAATTGACAATTTGTAGAACATATGGCCCATTTCAAAAGGAGGTAGGTTCTGATCTTATGCCTATTTGATGTCATACTTAAATGATTTATTGCAAGACGAATTCTAGTTTTTGTAGTGGTAGTCCCATGTTTTAATAATTATAACTTTTAATATTTTAATTGTAAAATGCCAATATATTTTGCAGCAATAGAAATGACCGGACTGACTTCAAACAACTTGTGTCTGAGAAAGAGGAGATGTCCCTAAAATGTCACATTTTTCACAATAAAGGAGTGATTGCTGATAAAAGTCTAGAGACAGCCTGTCTAGATCTTTGATTTGATTCTATAGATATATACAGTGTGTATACATATATATATATATATATATATATATATATATATATATATATATATATTATTTATTTGCAAGTGGATGTGTGCCAATACCCCCTGTTTTGTTTATACACTGTATGTTAAAGACCAGGGGGGGAATGTAACTGTTTATTTTTCTGATTTCCTATGAACAAATTACTGTGCCACTGATAAAATACATGTATATGAGAGTGTATTTGTGCATTTATGTCAGTGTCTTTATGCATTTTTATTGTATATGTGTGTGTGCTTGTCTATCTGTTTGTGTGTGTGTCTATGTGTGTGTATGTCCATGTGTGTCATGTTGATATGTGTGAGTATATGTGTGTGTATGTCCATGTGTGTCATGTTGATATGTGTAAGTATATGTTTGTGTATGTCCATGTGTGTCATGTTGATATTTGTTAGTATATGACTGTGTGTGTGTGTGTGTGTGTGTTTGTGTGTGCTTGTTTATCTGTTTGTGTGTGTGTGCCTATATATGTGTGTCTATGTGTGTGTATGTCCATGTGTGTCATGTTGATATTTGTTAGTATATGACTGTGTGTGTGTGTTTGTGTGTGCTTGTCTATCTGTTTGTGTGTGTGCCTATGTGTGTGTGTCTATGTGTGTGTATGTCCATGTGTGTCATGTTGATATTTGTTAATATATGACTGTGTGTGTGTGTGTTTGTGTGTGCTTGTCTATCTGTTTGTGTGTGTGCCTATGTGTGTGTATGTCCATGTGTGTCATGTTGATATTTGTTAGTATATGTGTGTGTGTGTTTGTGTGTGCTTGTCTATCTGTTTGTGTGTGTGCCTATGTGTGTGTGTGTCTATGTGTGTGTATGTCCATGTGTGTCATGTTGATATTTGTTAGTATATCTGTGTGTGTGTGTGTGTTTGTGTGTGCTTGTCTATCTGTTTGTGTGTGTGCCTATGTGTGTGTGTCTATGTGTGTGTATGTCCATGTGTGTCATGTTGATATTTGTTAGTATATGACTGTGTGTGTGTGTGTGTGTTTGTGTGTGCTTGTCTATCTGTTTGTGTGTGTGCCTATATATGTGTGTCTATGTGTGTGTATGTCCATGTGTGTCATGTTGATATTTGTTAGTATATGACTGTGTGTGTGTGTTTGTGTGTGCTTGTCTATCTGTTTGTGTGTGTGCCTATGTGTGTGTGTCTATGTGTGTGTATGTCCATGTGTGTCATGTTGATATTTGTTAGTATATGACTGTGTGTGTGTGTGTGTGTGTTTGTGTGTGCTTGTCTATCTGTTTGTGTGTGTGCCTATGTGTGTGTGTCTATGTGTGTGTATGTCCATGTGTGTCATGTTGATATTTGTTAGTATATCTGTGTGTGTGTGTGTGTTTGTGTGTGCTTGTCTATCTGTTTGTGTGTGTGCCTATGTGTGTGTGTCTATGTGTGTGTATGTCCATGTGTGTCATGTTGATATTTGTTAGTATATGACTGTGTGTGTGTGTGTGTTTGTGTGTGCTTGTCTATCTGTTTGTGTGTGTGCCTATATATGTGTGTCTATGTGTGTGTATGTCCATGTGTGTCATGTTGATATTTGTTAGTATATGACTGTGTGTGTGTGTTTGTGTGTGCTTGTCTATCTGTTTGTGTGTGTGCCTATGTGTGTGTGTCTATGTGTGTGTATGTCCATGTGTGTCATGTTGATATTTGTTAGTATATGACTGTGTGTGTGTGTGTTTGTGTTTGTGTGTGCTTGTCTATCTGTTTGTGTGTGTGCCTATGTGTGTGTGTCTATGTGTGTGTATGTCCATGTGTGTCATGTTGATATTTGTTAGTATATCTGTGTGTGTGTGTTTGTGTGTGCTTGTCTATCTGTTTGTGTGTGTGCCTATGTGTGTGTGTCTATGTGTGTGTATGTCCATGTGTGTCATGTTGATATGTGTGAGTATATGTGTGTGTATGGGTCAACCATTTTAGTATGCCTGTATGAGTGTAATCGGTGTCTTCACATACTGGGGCCTATCTATCAAGCTCCGCTTTAAGCCCCATGTTTCTGGCGAGTCATCAGACTCGCCAGAAACACAAGTTATGGAGCAGCGGTCTAAACATCGCCGGAAATCAACCCGATAGAGTACGATCGGGTTGATTGACACCTCCCTGCTGGTGGCCCATTGTCCGCGAGTCTGCAGGGGATGGCGTTGCACCAGCAGCTCTTGCGAGCTGCTGGTGCAATGCTGAATATGGAGAGTGTATTGCTCTCTGCATTCAGCGATGTCTGTCGGACCTGATCCGCACTGTCGGATCAGGTCCGACAGACACTTGATAATTCGGCCTCAAAGTGTTTGTGTGTATTTGTGTGTATCAGTCATATAGACTAAATAACAGTATGTAAAATTGCTTTTACACCAAAAGTAATGGCAATAGTTTGAGTATTTGGCCCCAAAAACAACAATGACTGAGAAATCAGTTACTTAATTAAAGGAACAGTATACACCGATATGCACAGATACTTGTAAAAAATTCAGTGTAAAACCTTTTTTTAAAAAACTGACTTATAAGCTCCCAGATTAGCACTGTTGATGAGGTTAGGCTAGGACAGCCACTGAAATGGGCTGAAAAAAGCAGGAAGAGCACCCCCCCTTCCCCAATTCTCTGCAAATTAAAAGACATTTATATATCAAAAACTTTGGGGCTTGGTTAGGAGTCTGGAAATCAGCACAGTGATATTTAAGAATAAGCAAAATTATAAATTTTTACAAAAACACCCTTAGGGGTCAATTCATCAAGCTCCGACCGCTGCTCCTTAACTCGTCTGACAGCTCTGAGGCGGCGGACAGCAATCCGATTGGCTGCAAATCTGCAGGGGGGCGGGATTGCACAAGCAGTTCAGCAGAACTGCTTGTGCAAAGATAAATGCTGACAGCATATGCTGTCGGCATTTATCGATGTGCAGCGGACATGATCCGCTCGTACTTTCATAAATCGGCCCCTTAGATGGGCTATATAAATTGATCATCTACAAAACATTTATGCAAAGTAAAATCTAGTATACAATGTCCTTTTAATTCCTTGTTCTGTAAAGACAATAATGGATTTATTTACTTGTAACTAAGATATGGTTATGAATTTGTGCATTCTTGTTTGAGTACAAGGGCCAAAAACACTGCAGTGGATCCATCTTCTAGTTGTCTGGGTGCTAGAGGGTGCTAGAAGTGAACCAATGGGAATTTCAAGGTACTCTGCATTATATAAAACTCCTTACCTTTCAGAATGAAGAACAAATATTTTGAATTAAGCAGATATCCAAGGCAATAGGATATAGTTCTAGATTTATAAAATATAATGAAGCACAAAAATTGCTAATAAGAAACAGCAATAGCTATATGAACGGGGGAAGCAGAAATAGCAGGGTTCTTTGTCAAGTATGCAATTTAACATGGGTTCTGCCTCTAGGATGACAGATGTCTCAGAGCAGGACTGATATGCAATTGAGGTGGTTCATCAGTAAATTGCTGAATAATAACAGAGTCTAAAGATTCATGCAAAGATCCCCTTAGAAAAACAGGACAGCCATGAAATGGAACAAAATATATTCCATTAAAAAAAATAAGATGCATGCATAGGCTGAGCTAAGAACTTATCCTATTTCCAAGATCAGACCAGACATGTGCCCAAGGTGGGGGCTATTTGTCCCTCTAGTGAAATTCATGACTGTGAATGTAGAACTGTTGCAGACATTACTATGACTGAGCAGTAAAGGAATTTTTGGAGCATTGTTTGTGGGTCAATAGAAGGCAGGTAACACAGGTATTTAAAATGCCATGACTTCACAAAATTACCTTGGAGAATTCCTGAAATTCTGCATAGCAAAGACATATGATGTTATCCCACACAGAGAAAATTAGAGATTTCACCTTTCACCTCTGAAACTGGTGCACAGCAGGATGCTGTATGTGGGATAAGCAGGGTGTCCCACAGAGAGTCCTAAATGCATATGATTGCTGGACATAATTATGTGCTACAAATCACTGAGGGTTAAGATTTATTAACCCTATTAGTAGCCAGCAAAGAACTGCAATACCTTCAGGGCGAAGTGGCCACCAACTACTTCAGCATTCAGAACTATAACAATGGTGAACAGAATTGTATCTTCCAAATATCAATGACCTTTGCAAAATACAAAGATTGAAGGTATTAATCTAGTCATTTTACACTTAGAATCTTTACTAACACCCCATACCCGCTCACTTTAACTCGCACCATACCCTTTTATGCCGGCTGTGTCCTGGGCTGGTAGCGCATCTATCTTTGCACTGTCGACGTCCTTGTGCAGTGCAGAAATAGCGTAATGGTGGACACCATAGGCTAGTGATCGCAGGGACAGGGTGTCCCTGTGACCACATGCCTAGTCAGTGAGGTGTCTACATTCATAAGATATAATGCATAGGCCTCACTATCTTAAAACATTCAGAAGAATGAATGCGAATCTCAACAGTGTGGGGAGGGGCATATTTTCAATTTTTTTATATATAATGTGTGTTTCATGAATATGAAAATGGATTATGTTTTGTTATACTTCAAACAATCTATATGCAAACTAATTATCACAATAGATGATGTATATTTCTTATAAATGCTCTTCTTGACAATTAAAGAGTGGCGAGACTTGTATGTGTCAAAACATTCACCGAAGCTTGCCTGCAATGTTTAAAAAAATTAAGACATACAGTACCTGCAAATATTCCTCATTGTAATACAACGGAACCAAATTTGCAAGATTGATTTTGCGCTTTACCAAATGTGGTCTTGCAAGTAATATACAGTGAGAAAGTACAGTTTGAAACGATTGCAGTAGCTCGGTAGTTCCAATATTAGAAATATCTTTTTTAAAAACCCAATTTACAGAGTGCCAACTTTGTAAAACCCACTATTGAAATCGGTAAAAGTTGCAGCCTCTTTCTTTTTCAAGATATCAATACCTCATACTGATATTCTTGTTTATAAAAACAAAAAACACTCAGAATGAAATTATTATTATTTTACACAGCACTGGGATATTAACTATACAGTTATAGAGTACAATAATTAATATGAATAATATTATACTTCAATGGAGAGCGCAAACTGGAAAAAGCCTAACGCTTATCACTTTTGCGCTAACCCAACACCGCGTTACCCGAAGGTAGTTATGAATATTTTACATTCCAATGTTCTTCACATAGAAGAAATTTTATTTTTTAATATATATCAATAAACATAGATATAGGTATATACAGATATATATATTAATATCTATTTAATAAAAAAGATTTTTCATGTTTCAGGTTTGTGACATGTATATGTATGTCTATATATATACATTATACCGTATCATATACACAATACCTTTAAACCATTATTACTTTTTATTTTTAATATTTATATGACTAATTTTTATCATTTTATAAATTTTTATCGGATAGTTTATATATGAGTGTAACTCTTTATCTTAATATATTTATCTTGTGGTTGGTGCAACTTCAGTCGCGCTAAGTGCAAATTTAGTTTGCTCCTGTGCAATGGTATTTACTTTCAACTTGTAATATGATTGCTAGTTAATGCAAGTGCGATATTTTAATATTGTGTGCGCTAATCTTAGAGCGCCACTTTTAATCTAGCCCATAATAAACAATTTTGCAGTGTAATGGATATTAATAACACACCATATACTCATAGCAAGATGTCCATGTTGTCAACGTATGGTATGGGGGAATTTTCCAATACACTCTTTTTCCAGTTCAGAAATGGTGTTATCATTTGGATTGTGATCAGTATGATGGCGTATCAGCAGTAGGGATGGGCGAATGTGTTTATATTCGAATTCGAATGTTAGAACGAATGTTATTGTAGAAATTCGATTTACATAATAGAATGTTGATAACAATGAATATTCTTAAAAATTCAATTTTCGAATGTTATTTACAGTTTTCGAATGTCACATTCTAATTCGAATATTACATTTATAAAACACAATTGTAGACTAGAAACACTATTTTGAATTTGAATGTCACATTTGAATCGAATATCACATTCGAATCGAATAACACATTCGAAATTTGAATATTACATTTATAAAACACAGTATTAGACTAGAAATACTATTTCGAATTTGAATGTCAAATTCGAATCGAATATACATTTATTAAACACAGTTGTAAGCTAGAAATACTATTTTGTATTCAAATGTGACATTCGAATTTGAATGTCACATTCGAACTCGTATATTACATTTAAAACACAGTATTAGACTAGAAATACTATTTCAAATTTGAATGTGACATTCAAATGTAGCATTCGAATTCGAATATTACATTTTTTAAACACAGTTGTAGACTAGAAATACTATTTTGAATTTGAATGTCACATTCGAATTGGAATATTACATTTCGAAATTGAAAAATTCGAAAATAGAATTTTGAATGTTATATAAAAATTCAAAATTCGATTCGAACGAACGAATGTATCAAAATTCAGTTTAAATTTCGAATTTTTAGAAACATTTGCCCATCCCTAATAAGCAGCAGATAAACAATGAATGGTTGGAATTAACCCCATAATTTACAATAGCTTCAGACATAGGGGTCAATTTATTAAATGCATACGCTGTCGGCATTTAACATTGCACAAGCATTTCTTATGAAATGCTTGTGCAATGCCGCCCACTGCACATTCGCGGCCAAAAGGCCGCTAGCAGGGGGTGTCAATCATCCCAATCGGATCAGATTGGCATGATTGCAGCTCGCTACCTAAAAGGTCTTACGACCACTGCTTCTTAACTTAAGTTTCTGGCAAGCCGGAAACTTTGGGGGTAAAAAGAAGAGCCCGCTGCTTGTTAAATCTACCCCATAGCCACTACCGTATTGACTCCTTCTCACCCTTATCAAGCAATGGCTCCTATATGTACCAGTTAGCGCAGCGGAATTTGTTGGCACTCTAGAAATGACTGACAATAATAATAATATTAGTTTGGATTCTGAAAATGTTGGCACTTGCTGAGCATTCCAAGTATGAACGTACGCTAAAACTGTTTACTAAATTCCATTATGAAGTTCTCTTTTTTTTTACTATTCTTTGAGCCTAAAATTTATACCCTTAATTTTAAAATTGTTGCTGAATATTTGAAAGATTTTTATCCTAAGCTCATTTGTGGTTGAAAAAGTTACAGTATGTCTGGAAAAGCTAATCTTCATTACAAAAGCAGGTGACCTTTAATTATACAGCACATCCAACCATCACCCTTCAAAACCACTTTGAAATCATTGTTACAGTAAACATTGGCTTTTCTAGGCACGATAGGGAGAGAATAATACAACAAAACAATAGTGAGTCAACAGAAGCAAAGACAGCTTCCAATAACACAAATATTCACACTGTAACGAAATAAATACCTGGAGGACATGAGACGCAGTGTTCTATTGTGTTGTTTGCATTAGAGTAAGCCATTTTTGCATTTGTGAGCCTAGATAATTATGTATTAACTCCAGCTAAGGGGTTAAAAATAGACATGTGCAGCACTGAATAATTCATTTTGGACGAATCATTCGGAACGAATATTTAGAAAAATTGGCTTTTTAGAATATTTGTGTGCTGCACTTGTCAGTATACTGAATATTCGTTAACATTTACATTTGTTTTAGTTTAAATGTTCTCTCCCTCCTGTCTCCTTGATAATGATAATTACCTGTATTGCGCTGGGGAGCTGCGCTTATCGTCTTCTTCTTCATAGACTCCCGGGCTAATATGAGCATTAGCGCGGCTCCCCAGAGTGCTCCAGTGCAGTGGATCCCTTCTCCTTTAGTGCAGGCAAGGGGGACGCTCTAATCCGACCATAGTCCAGGGTCTAACCTATTAGCGCGGCCCTGGACTCTGTAAAGAAGGTTGGATTAGTGCTAATGTACCTGTAGCGAGAATGGGAGCCGTGATCATAGAAACATTAGTGTGACCCGGGAGTCGATGAAAAAGAAGAGGATTAACGGGACTCCCCAGCGCCTACTGGTAAGTAATACAACTAATTTAAAGAATAATGAATATACTCATAAATTTATTTGGCAAGAGATGCAGAACCTAATATTTACTATGAATTTGTAGTTTCTCCTTAAGTGTTTTGTCACTATACGTATTTGTGGATCTATAAGTTCTATCATTAAACACTTAAAGAGCAGTGCGTAAGCATAAGGATACAATATTTACAAAAGAGAACATACCTCACTGTGAAGTGAGTATGTGAAAAAGTATGCTTCTATACACTGATGCTGAAAAAGTAGTTATCACAGTATATTATTTATGAAACAATACATAAAAATAACTTTTATTTAGAACAACTAAAAAGACAGCAACTAATAGCTTGGATATGCTGCCCACATAAATTAAAAACACTTCTCCTGTATGTAACTAGTATGCTGCATGTACTGGTTTTAAATAGAGGTACTCTAAGTCTAAGGCACCTGATGATAATCCAGTTCAATGTATAATTAAGTTGTACTATAATAAATGTATTGAGCCTTATACGTTGGCCTATATTGTCAGTACAACTGTGAAATTATTTTTGTAGCTTTCAGAGATCACACCTCAACATTCTGAACTGTATTCTGGACCATCTATCATTATTTAGCTAAATTTAAGCAATTACTTTATTGTGGCAATTGCTAAGCTATATGGTGAATGTGCAAACAATTTCTTTGACTGTTATTAGGAAAGGTAGCTCAAACAAGAATATATATAAAAAAAGTTTGGTATTGCCTTATAATATAATTTAAAAAATATACTGCAGAAATTATATTCTTTAGGTTACCCAATATATATTTAACCAGATAAATACAAAAAGTGGTTCATACCTAGTATGTATTGCTGTTGGTGTACTGCTTAGCTTATGAAAGGTTCAAATTCCGGAGGTGATATACCTTTAAATATCTGATTAAACAGTATCACCCTTATGCTCAAGTTACAGTTTTATGGTTATTTATTGTAGTATAGTATTCAACTGTATTATTTGCTAGCACACCAGTGATTACGCTCTGGTATATAGGAACAGCAAATAGAAGGTGTGTAATCTTATAACCTGCAAGGAAATTGCAGCGAGAAACAGAGATAGTTTGTTTTTTATACTAATACTGTAGAATTGATTGCATTCATACATATATCTTATGAGAAAATTTACTCTTTTTTCATGTGGTAATCAGATAATAAATATCATTCATTATTATTATTGTATCCCCTTAAATTGCTTTGACTGCTACACAGACAAGCAGCCAAAAAAAAAACACAGATGCCGAAGCTTTTGACTGTGTTTAGTAATAGCGTGATTCGTAGGTAAACGCAACTGAGTATTACTTATACACTTGTCTTTGTCTTAGCTATCATAACATACTCGCATTTTCTCATAAGATATTTGTATGAACGCAATCAATTCTACAGTATTAGTATAAAAAACAAACTATCTCTGTTTCTCGCTGCAATTTCCTTGCAGGTTATAAGATTACACACCTTCTATTTGCTGTTCCTATATACCAGAGCGTAATCATTGGTGTGCTAGCAAATAATACAGTTGAATACTATACTACAATAAATAAACATAAAACTGTAACTTGAGCATAAGGTTGATACTGTTTAATCAGATATTTAAAGGTATATCACCTCCGGAATTTGAACCTATCATAAGCTAAGCAGTACACCAACAGCAATACATACTAGGTATGAACCACTTTTTGTAGTTATCTGGTTAAATATATATTGGGTAACCTAAAGAATATAATTTCTGCAGTATATTTTTTAAATTATATTATAAGGCAATACCAAACTTTTTTATATATATTCTTGTTTGAGCTACCTTTCCTAATAACAGTCAAAGAAATTGTTTGCACATAAGGGTCAAATCGCCATGACTTCATTCCCATCTTACCCAATAAAGACACAGACACATATTTGGAGGTATAAGACCGTGAAGCAAGGTCGCGTTTATTAAACAGAACCAGGCAAACTCTAAACTTATTAACTTGAGAAGCTTAAGGCTTATGTATATATGGGTGGCGGCATCTGAGGCTAAACTATATTCTAAGCCTAACCATAATTTAGTATATATATATACAACCAGCGTAGTGAGGTCACCGGCCCGGATTGGTTGTTGCAATGCTCCTGCCGAGCATTGCCCTTCAGAGGCTGGCATCATCCACAAGGGGTTTCTAGGTCAGCAGGCCCGCGGGGAGAGGCGTTACAAGCTGCGACTTGCAACATCATGCCCCTCCCATTAGCTCGACCACACCCTCGCGGAAACAATAAAAATTATTCGGCCGGGACCCCGCCACGCCAGCCGATGATTTCTACTCTTATGCTAGCAAATTGCTCCGTACCCGTAAAGGTCATCATTTAGACGTAAGACGCACAACATACGCCCATGATGTGGAGCTAAAAATTACCACTTTGGACTTAAGATCAGCTAGCCTGAGTAGGCATGCCCCTGCCAAAGTCCTAACAAAACCACCCTAATGGCAGCTGTTCCCTCAGTGCCGCCCCCCTTCCTGCAACAAAATATCAAACATGTTAACAACAAGGGAGGGATGGGCGGGGAAAAAACGTTTCTCCAGCAGTTGCAGACAAGAAAGAGGAAGTGTTCCAGCATCCATGCACTTTTATAACAGGTAAGAGTCCCCACCCCACATATTGCAACAATTGTTGCAAACTCACACACTGCACAGCTTCACATTTCAGTCAGGCAGCATAACCCTTAAGACGCTACATGCACAAATATGCCTTCCACTACCATAAGGGTCAAATCGCCATGACTTCATTCCCATCTTACCCAATAAAGACACAGACACATATTTGGAGGTATAAGACCGTGAAGCAAGGTCGCGTTTATTAAACAGAACCAGGCAAACTCTAAACTTATTAACTTGAGAAGCTTAAGGCTTATGTATATATGGGTGGCGGCATCTGAGGCTAAACTATATTCTAAGCCTAACCATAATTTAGTATTTATATATATATACAACCAGCGTAGTGAGGTCACCGGCCCGGATTGGTTGTTGCAATGCTCCTGCCGAGCATTGCCCTTCAGAGGCTGGCATCATCCACAAGGGGTTTCTAGGTCAGCAGGCCCGCAGGGAGAGGCGTTACAAGCTGCGACTTGCAACATCATGCCCCTCCCATTAGCTCGACCACACCCTCGCGGAAACCATAAAAATTATTCGGCCGGGACCCCGCCACAAGAGATACCACCTGACTCCCATAATGGAGCTCTTGCCGCCACACCTAGGGATAGCTAACTGACATGCCGCCTCAACGCGCCAGCTAGATTAGCCAAAAATAGCTCTAAGCCCTCCTCTGTTAAATGAACCCTGTCCGGCCTGTACAGCCGCTTGCAGTCCCCCAAGATGTTATCGTGCCTGATTACAAAACCACCTTCCTCCACGATCAGCCTCCCCACATCCCTGTTCAACTTCTTCTGAATACGGTAGGCTGAACGGTGCACTCTCACATGCCGCCACTGCAAGCGCGCAATCACATTTGACCAGGCCACTCGCACTCCCGGGAAACGCACTTTCAACCAACGTACATCCGATTGAATGATGTTCACCAACTCCAACACAGGCAAACTCCCCACATCATTTCCCCCAAGATGCAGCACTATCAACGAAGGCCGCCCCCAACGAAGGAAGGCCTCCTCCAGGAGACCCGGCAAATCACTCCACAACATTCCCCTTTTTCCCAGCCATCTAATTGAAACCGCATCTGGACGAAATCCCAGCTGCTGGCCGCCCGGGCGCTTCAAAGCGTGAATGGCCGCCCAGTGAACGTACGAGTGGCCGACTATCCACGCTCTACAAGGAGGGGCTCTTACACCTAAAAGCAACAAAAATCCACATTACTAAGTCCCCGTCCACTTGTCCATACCCCCCCCCCCTTTTCCAACTATCTACACTTTACTCTGAAGAGGTCTAATGTATGACCTATACCGCTTGGAATTCTGCCTTCCCAATTTCTTAATCTCTCGCTCCGATGCCCCAGCCGCAGCTGCGCTGGTGGCCGCTCCAATGCGAAAGGAGTGGGGAGCGATGAGCCCAGGGTCCAAGCCGACCCTCTTAGCCGCTTCCTCCAACACCCTCCGAAACTGGAATCTGGACAAGTTAGACCCATCCGCATGAATAAAAAACTGCCCTGAACTCCCTGGCCTCTTAACCGAAAATTCAGAAGCGAGCCGGACGGGGCAACACTCCGCAGAGTCCTGCTGCTGTATGGATAACCATACACCTTTCCTTTCTTGATCTGTCTTAGATCTGGGGATGAACAACAATAGCGCCTGCATGTCAAACCTGACATGCTGCGCTTGGACACAACAACCTACCGCCGACCTGGTTGGACTAACTATCTCGCCTACTCTCAAAGCCCCAAAGAAAGCAACCGCAAACGCCGCCCTAAACAAAGCAACCTCATACTCATTCACGCACACTTCTGGCAGCGCTGCCAATAACGCCCCCAGCCGCTGAATTGTAATGGGCTCCTGCCGATCCGCTGACTTAGCCTCTATCCTACCCCAACCTTTCATTACCTGCCTAACCAGGAAAGCATTCGTCCCATCCTGGATACCCCTCCATTTGGCAAAAAAAGGATAAAGCAGCTAGCCTTCCCTGCATGGATCCTTTCCTGCAGCCACCTTCCTTCAAACACACCATCCACTCAAGAAACAAAGCTGGCGATCCGGATTCCACCGGGATGCCCTTACCCTTGAGGAAGACTTCCCATTCCGCCCAGTACTTGCCGTAGGCCTTCCAGGTAGCAGGTGCCAGTGACGCCTGAACCATCGAAGTCAGCACGTCCCCCCTTCCGCCACCTGCCAAAGAAAGGAAGGACAAGGAGTACCAACCTTTGCTGCCCTTGGTGCCAATTTCCTGAATGCCTCCCATTGGCCTCGCGACAACGCGTCTGCCAATACGTTATCAACCCCAGGCACATGCCGCGCCGTAAAGTCAATGTTGTGCTGCAAGCACCGCAGCACCACCCAACGAAGGTAACGCACCACAATAGGGGAAGAGGCTGAAAGATTGTTGATAGCAAACACGACGCTCAGATTGTCGCACCAGAATATTACACTCTGGTTTGCTAATTGCCGCCCCCATAACTCAATGGCTACGACAATAGGGAACAACTCCAGGAGTGTAAGGTTCCTGGTCCATCCCCTCTCAACCCAGGCCCCAGGCCACTCCCCGGCGCTCCAGGCGCCATTGAAGTAAGCCCCATAACCCTTTGCTCCCGCCGCATCCGTGAACAGATGCAGAGCCTGACTAGATGTCCTCACTTGCCTCCATAACAAGACCCCATTGAAATCCTCCAGGAACAACTCCCAGATTCTCAAATCCTCCTTCATATCTGGAGACACCGGACACGACTTGCGGCTTCCGCTATCCCCTTTTAGAGGGCCCTCCAACCTCCTGTTGAATACTCTGCCCATCGGGATAACTTTGCACGAGAAATTGAGCAAACCCAGTAAACACTGCAACTCTTTTATCGAGAGCCGGTCATCCGCCGCAGCCGAAGAAACCGCGGCCAGCATTCGAACCACCTTATCCTTTGGCAACCTGCACTGCCTTTCTACAGTATCGATCTCAATACCCAGAAACGTCAGGCAAGTGCATGGCCCCTGGGTCTTGTCCTCCGCCAATGGGACCCCAAAACGCGCAAATAGGGCTCTCATCACTGACATGAGCCACGCGCACTCAGACGACCCAGCTCTGCCGATTAGCAGAAAATCGTCCAGGTAATGGGCTATAAGCCCACCCCGCGCTTCCGAAAACACAGCCCAGTGCAGGAATGTGCTGAACATCTCGAAAAATGCGCATGAGACCGAGCAACCCATCGGGAGACAACGATCTACATAGTAAGCACCCTCGAACCAGCATCCCATCAACCGAAAGGATGCTGGATGAATGGGCAACAAGCGGAAGGCCGACTCAATATCGAGCTTCGCCAAGAGTGCCCCAACACCAGCCTGTTGCACCAAAACCATTGCTTGGTCAAACGACTGATAAAAAACTGAGCTAACCTCCGGGTTAATTGCATCATTGACCAAATTACCTTTCGGGTATGATAGATGCTGAATCAACCGGAATTTCCCTGCTTCCTTCTTCGGAACAACCCCCAGTGGGGAGACCACCAAACCCTCAATGGGTGGCTCCCGAAAGGGGCCCACCATCCGACCTAAACTCAGTTCTTTGCCCAGTTTATCCCTCACTACGTCAGGGTAGTCATACGCTGACTTGAGGTTCCGCTTCTGACGCGTCCCAATCATTGGACCTACCACCGGAATGAGGAAACCCTCGCGCAGCCCGGCCAGGAGAAGCTCCCCCGCCCTCCTGTCCGGGTATGCCCTGAGCCATGGCTCAAGGGCGGCCACCCTCAACGGCGTTGGTGCCCTTCGCCCCAGCAGCCCCCCTGCCGGCTCCGCGGCCCCCCGTCTCTTTCCGTCTAGCACATTCGGTCCCTGGGTGACCAGCTCCGCAGTATATGCAGGAGTGTCGAAAGGAGCAGTTCGATCCTCGGTCACACTTCCCGTCATTAAACTTCCAACACTCTCACCCTTTCCTCTTGACTCCTCCCATCTGCTTACTCCCCCCGGCCCTTGCACCTGAAGGGGGGGAGGGGGAGCGCTCCGAACCCAAACGCTGCCATAAATGCACATCCGTGGTGCCAAAGGTCAGCAAAGGGTTCCCCACCATCTTACGTCTATAATCCGCGTCATAAGACCGCCACACCCCCTCCTTATACGTCTTATGGACAAACTCAATAGTTTCCATATATTTTAACATGTCAACACGCAGCTCCGGCTTCGCCTCAACCAGGCAAGAAGCCAAAACCCTAAAGCACGTGCGCCACTCGTCCATTGTCTCCGGTCTCTTGACCTTTTTTGGACCGGAGCCGTCCTCACTCCGCTCCTTGGCCTTATGGGCCTCCAGCGACAAATCGAAAATGTGCACATATTTGCCATCTTTAATTTTTTTGATCGTCTTAGCTTTAAGGTGAGAATGCAATGAATGCACATTGCAGGGGTAAGCATCCCCTTGCAGCGCCACTTTCCTGTCTTCCATCGCCAAGCTGACAGCCCCTGACCCTACCTGCTGACCAACACTCACTGAGTCTCCCATCTGCACTCCCCCACCCGGAGCTAGCCTCAATTCCTGCCTCTGTTGCCCGGCTACCAACCTACGCAGATACTTCAATACCCGTTTTTGAGGTTTAGACACTGGCCCTAAGGAGTCGTCACTCTCAGAGCCAGTGTCACTAGATGACCCACCCGCACCCTCCCCCAGCACCCCACACAATGCAATCTCACCTGCTCCTGTCGCCGCCGGGGGAAGAGCCTCCTGGCTTGGTCCGGTCATCTGAGTCACCTCTCACCTGGGGAAACAAAACAGAATCGGGAGCACCAGGGATCAAGGAATGGGCACCACCCCCTCCCGCTACAGGACTACCTTGCTGACCACCCACCGGGACCCCAACTCCCAACTGCACCACTCCACCCGCCCCTGAGTTCCCAATCGCTGCCCCGAGACCACCCGCCCGCCCCCTGCGCCCAACTCCAACATGACCAGGGTCCAACCCCCCAGCGCTGACCGGCACTGTATGCTGATGCCCCCCCACCCCGGAGGGACCCCCGTGCGCCCCTTGGGCCAAAATTGATGCCAACCTAAAAATTTCCCCCATCACATCCTGCTGTCCTCTCCCTAGAGGCTCATGCCCAACTTGCAGCCCGCCAACCATCTGATTACTGCCCCCAGCAGGGCCAAACTTCAGTCCCCCACTTCCACTCAAACCCGGCACTGCCAAAGCTGCCCGACCTTCCCCACCCCAGTGCCCCGCACCAACAGGTCCCATAGTACCACAAACACCAAGGCCCATGGAAGCCCCAGCCTGATGCTCAGACCCACCATTGCCAGCACCCATATGCCTACCATGCGCCCCCACCATTGCCCCCATCTGCCAAGTGCCTGTCCCCTCGAGACCGCTCAGCGCCGCAGCCTGTCCGGTGCTGCCCCTCCCGGATTCCCGGGCTCCCGACTCACCTCTCGCGCCGCCATCCGTCACCTGCACTCCGCCGCGCCCAAAACCGGAAATGATGTCACACGCGCGGCGCCCGGAAGTGACGTCACCAGCGCGACTACCGAAAGTGACGTCACCCGCGCCTACCACCGACCGGAGGACTCCGCCGAGGGACGAAGCACCGCCCGCCGCTCCAGCCTGAACCACGCCGCCGACCGCCGGAACACCCGCCGGACCACCGGAGACGATGCCGGACTGCTCCACAGCCGCCGCGACGCCCGGGCCCGCTCCCGCCGAAAGGGCCTGGATTAAGGCCACGACCACCGCCCGTGCCGCCTCAGGGACAGGTAAGTTAGGTAAGTACCCGTCCCAAGGAGGGGCCGCAGACCCACCGATACCACCACCGATGGAGGGGGCACCGTGCGGGCCGCGATCACCGCCGCCTAAAGCCACCGGGGTTGGGGAGGGACCCACTAGGCCACCAGGTGCAACCACGCGGTGTAGGCCCGAAGGCCCCGCGCTCAAATTTAGGCACACCCGCTCCCCCTGCAAATCAAGGCCCTCACGTTCCCGGGCAACTAGCGACCCTGCAGGCCCAACACACGGCCCGCCTAATGGCCCACGGCCCTGCGCCACGTGCCCCCGCTCAGGGCCTACCCGCCCCGATACCGCCAAAGGACCCGAGCTAGGCCCCCCGCCCGACGCAAGCTGCTCGGCCCTAAACACCTCTGGGAGGCCGATTGAGCCAACCGGAGACACTTCCACCCCCCCATCGCTTCCGCCACCCCCTGAAACCAACCCCGAATCCTCCAAATCCTCCCCCTGGGACCCAGGGAAAAGGGAAGGGGAGGAAGACACTCCGGAGGGCTCCCCAGAATCCCGGGAAGGGGTGAGGCCTACCCCTTGAGAAGGGCTAGGGCCTACTACCTCACTACCTAAACTGCCACCTCTCCCCCTCACAGATACTCGCCGTGCCACTGGCGAAGACTCCCTCATCCGCTTTGGAGGAACCGACTGACGCCTAGGCCGCACCATCTTGCTAGCAAAACAGAAAAAACCTTTCTCCAGCAGTTGCAGACAAGAAAGAGGAAGTGTTCCAGCATCCATGCACTTTTATAACAGGTAAGAGTCCCCACCCCACATATTGCAACAATTGTTGCAAACTCACACACTGCACAGCTTCACATTTCAGTCAGGCAGCATAACCCTTAAGACGCTACATGCACAAATATGCCTTCCACTACCATTCACCATATAGCTTAGCAATTGCCACAATAAAGTAATTGCTTAAATTTAGCTAAATAATGATAATTGGTCCAGAATACAGTTCAGAATGTTGAGGTGTGATCTCTGAAAGCTACAAAAATAATTTCACAGTTGTACTGACAATATAGGTCAACGTATAAGGCTCAATACATTTATTATAGTACAACTTAATTAGTATATAGAAGCATACTTTTTCACATACTCACTTCACAGTGAGGTATGTTCTCTTTTGTAAATACTCATAAATTGTATTCTTTACTCCCTAAATTACTTGGTGCATTCATTTGAATATTTTGTTTCGTTAAAACAAAATGAATATCCGCATTTTCATTACGAATTGATATTCGTTACAAAACAAATGCACATAGGGGCCTATTTAACAAATAGCTCTTGTGAACTGCTGGTGCAATGCGGCCCCCTGCAGATTTGCGGCCAATCGGCCACCAGCAGGGGGTGTCAATCAACCCGATCGTACTCTATCGGGTTGAATTGCGGTGATGCCTGAAGGCTCTCCAGAAACACGGGGCTTCAAGCTTCATATGGAGCTTGATAGATATGCCCCCATAGTTAATGTCCCGCCCTGGAGCAACATCCCTTTCAGCTCACGAGCAGGATACATCTAGTGTGACTGCTGCTCCTTACTATCAAATTGTGCATTATGCAAATTGTGTCTTTTTATTGCCCACATTCTGAGGCACCAGTTCCTACTGAGCAGGTGCAAAAATTAACAGTTTATTTAAATGAGTCTGTGATTGGCTGATGCCTATCTTATTATTCAGGGGCAGGGAAATGGAATTACATTTTGAAATTTGTGAAAAAAGAATCTACTGCTCATTTACAATTGTTAATGCATTGGCTTGTATTATGCATATGTTGATTATACAATTCTACTGTATATATAAAAGTCTTTTAATGGCTGCAGATGTCAACATGATGGTCAACATCAGCCATTATTATTGTTTATCAGCTATATTTTCTTACATTGATATACTTTGTGCTAGTTTTGTATGCAAAAAACATTTTCAAATGTAACATTGCTTTTGTGCATGTGCAAAATACACTGGCATCTCCCCCACCATATTGTAAGATGCTAGGATGAAACACCACCAAACAAACACAAACTTGTATGTGTTCAAGCAATTAAAGTAAAAAAAAAATAATGAGCACATTTACACTAACAAAAAGTAACCATATCAATAACCCAACAGACACACATGGCCATACTTCACAATATTTATAGATAGCTTTCCAGAACTCAGGAAGTTAAGAGGCCAGTCGCCATATTGTGGGTGGGGCTATGTTGTGAGGGGTTCAGTCACAGGTGGATAGTGGGCAAGACTAAATACATGACTGGGTGGTTAGTGGGTGTATCTGAGGGGTGGGTGGGCTTGTTGGGTCCTCATGTGAGGCTAATTTTGGTCCCTTAATAAAATAGGACAATTCGTGCCTGCGGGCAGCAACAGGCCAGACCTCCTAACTTGTGGCAATGCTGCAGGGTGCAGGACAGATGGGAGGTATACATGCCCACTATACTGATAAATCCCTTAAACAGACATGTCACTTATTAGTATCACTACACACTATTAAAAGGGATCACTCAACATACAGGCCCTTAAAGGGACAGAAAAGCTTACCTTTTATTTGTTAAAAAGGTTTATGTTGCTTTTAAAAGTTGAGTACATTTTATTATACAGTGCATTATTTATTAAAAATGTACCTCAGAAATTGGCTCCTATTTAAGAAGATCTGGCGGACCTAATCCGACAGTGCGGATCAGGTCCGCCAGACCTTGCTGAATACGGCGAGCAATATGCTTGCCGTATTCTGCAGCTCACTAGAGCTGCTGGTGCAACGCCGCCCCCTGCAGACTCGAGGCCAATGGGCCGCCAGCAGGGGGGTGTCAATCAACCCGATCGTACTCGATCGGGTTGATTTCCTGCGATGTCTGTCCGCCTGCTCAGAGCAGGTGGACAGGTTATGGAGCAGCGGTCTTTGTGACCGCTGCTTCATAACTGCTGTTTCTGGCGAGCCTGCAGGCTCGCCAGAAACACGGGGCATCAAGCTCCATTCGGAGCTTAATAGATAGGCCCCATTGAGTATTTTATCCTGGCGCCCCAGGTAGGCAGATTGTTGTTTTATTCATATTTTAAACTGCATGCGGTACAGTCAATAGTGAAGATTCCCTCTGCACACTTCTGTCACAAGCTGTCTTCCTGTGTAAGTATTTGTGTTGATTTTTTTTAAATTTAATACTTTTTACATTTTAGAAACAAAATTTTACCATTTTCAATTTTGGACTAAGAGAACCAACAGTTAAAGGGACATGATATCCAAATGTTAAATCAATTGAAAGGGATGCAACATAGCTGCAAAAATGTCCTAAATAGTCACATCCTACTGTAAAGAGACTTTAAGCATCCAATCAGGAATGTTTGTGCAGTGACTTGCATGAGAGCATGCTTCTGGCACAAATACTTTATTTCTCTCCTCAGTTTAAAGATGTTTACTAAACAATTTTGTAAAATTTCAATGAAATCCAATGAGATCACAGTCATTCAGTTGACAGTAAAAATAGTAACGTTGGTTCACAGAACACTTACTATGGTGAGCTGAATATTTTTTGTGGTAAAAATATTTCCTTGTTTACATAGAGATGTCCGTGTGATATTTTCTTGTCAGCATTAACAGTTATGCTGCATCACTTTCAAGTGATTTAGCATATGCGTAATGAATCCCTTTAATATGCCGACCATGCTGAAACAAATTTTAATTTCTATACTTATACACACATGTATATATATATATATATATATATATACTGTATATATAAATATATATATATATATATATATATATATATAATATCGGAAAAAAGCAGGCACTCTCCGTTTAAGTTCACAAACTTTTCTTTACTGTGTATCCAGTGACGTTTCGGGGGTTTCACCCCCGTCTGAGGACGGGGGTGAAACCCGAAACGTCACTGGATACACAGTAAAGAAAAGTTTGTGAACTTAAACGGAGACTGCCTGCTTTTTTCCGATATTGTCTAAATTTGCTGCTGTGCACCCCGGAATACAAATTGAGAGTGCTAAACCTAAAGAAATTATATATATATATATATATATATATATATATATATATATACACAAACACACAGACCACGGACACATACATGCCTGCACGTACACATACACATATGTGTGTTTATTAGTAAATACACCCAGTCTGTCAAATTACTATACCCTTTAAGACAAAATTTGCTGTAGCTCAGTCAACCAAAAATACTTCAAAGACCTACAAACACAGTTCTCACAATTTTAGGTAGTGAGTATCAAGGCTGTGCACATACTTTATGTTCATTAGTTCTGCACAAAGAACACAATTAATGAAACATTGAAGAGCAAAGCATTGATTGACAGGTCTTCTCTATAATGATCACTGAGTTTGCAATCAACGTCAAATAATCTTAATTACATCTTTGCAACAGGTCATCGATACATTAGATTAAGGTAATTGAGGCAATATATTTAATAGATTTAAAAAAGCTATCTTATTAGATTGAGTTGAGCTTAATAAGACAAGGTTCTTAGCCTCTCTTAAAGCATCTTAATATTTTGTGAGTTATTTCCTCCTACTCATATAATTGTACATAATTGGTCAAGTCCCATTATCTTGGTTATAAATATGTGCAACAACTAGTGGCATACTTGGATACTTGTGCACGGTCTAACATTTTGACTATGCTATGATTTATATTATTTATTTTGCTATGATTTATATTGTAGATATAGCTACACATTGCCTATTTAATAATTGTTTAAATGTTTTCACATTTTTAAACAACTTAAAAATTCAAATTTGAAGCATAGTCATGTTTTAGATAATTTATAAGCTTATACACATACACATATATGGATAAACAGATGATAGATAGATAGATAGATAGATAGATATAATTGATAGATATATAGATAAATCATTTATATAGATATTGAACGTTTAAACAACACATAATACATATATAAAACAGCATGCGATAATACTGTAAATCCCAGAAGACCGCTGCTCCATAACCTGTCCGCCTGCTCTGAGCAGGCGGACAGACATCGCCGGAATTCAACCCGATGGAGTACGATCGGGTTGATTGACACCCCCTTGCTGGCGGCCCATTGGCCGCGAGTCTGCAGGGGGCGGCATTGCACCAGCAGCTCTTGTGAGCTGCTGCTGCAATGCTGAATACGGAGAGCGTATTGCTCTCCGTATTCAGCGAGCTCTGGCGGACCTGATCCGCACTGTCGGATCAGGTCCGCCAGACTTTCTTAAATATGAATCAATCCTTGCTACTGGTCTCTATCAAATGTATTCTATGTTTTTCCTCTGCCACCATTGTTACATCTTTTCTTTGGTGAACTATTGCTGCCAATGTGTTGTTTGTGCTCTATTTCTAATTTTTGTAGACACTGCACTGGTAAACTTTGACTTTCAGTGCCACCTTTTTCCTAATGATCTATCAATTCCAAAGTCTGTTTTGCATCTCTTCTAAGATGTCAAAACATCATCCTATCCTAATCTGATTTTATTGTTCTGTCCCAACCACCCAACTAACCATTGGGAATGTCTCATCTCAAGTTTAAGACCCACTGGATACGTTTCCCATTTGATTCCCGACTCTCCATTAGAAACTAAAAAAAAATCACCATTTTATTCTCTTGAGAATTAACTATTACTGGCTCCTATTTGCTACCAACCTTTACTTATCTTTCCCCTTTGCATTCTATATTCCGCTCAGCTACTTACATATTTTTACATTGTTATTCTGCTTCATCTACTTGCAGTTTCCTACAATGCTGTTTCTCTAGGATTATACTTCCCTTGAGCGCCTTTCTACACTCAGTCTCTCATTAGAGCTTATATACACGTTAAATACATTATCATTTAAAAACAGCACATATCTTGACCCCCATAACTCCTTTATAGAGCCCCACATGACTTTATTTAAATGGAAATACAGCAGCAGTTATAAAATGCTCTAACCCTTTTGAATATTTCTTAATGTATTATTGTTTTGTGCTCCATTGGTAGAGACCCTGAGCAATACCCAACAAAACATTTACTAGAAGTCTATAATGTGAGATATTTAAAGGGACAGTCAACTTGAAAATGTTTATTGTTTAAACGATAGATACTCCCTTTATTACCCATTCTCTAGTTTTGCATAACCAACACAGTTAAATTATTATACTTTTTACCTCTGTGATAACCTTGTATCAAAGGTAGCGGAGAGTGTAAGTTAAGGTAGTGAGCCTTAATGTGTTGAGCCCTATGTTTCATTAAAGTTTGACCTAACATAGCATTTCCTTTACCTCTATAAAAATGTAGATGTTCATTCTTTGCGTATTGCACAGATACCTTCTCCCTTTAAGACTGTGAACTCTCTTTTTGAAAGGGATTCATTTATTCTTGTACCAGGAACTACTGATTGGTTGAGCCCCTTGAATCCTTTTCGTGGTTCAACATGGAACTCACTAATGCACAAGTTTACCTCTTGTAGTGATAAAACACATACAGCAGAGCACAATTCAAAAAAATAATGTGTCATTTATTCAGTTTCTTAATGAAAATAATATTCTCTGCATAAAAACATATGTGAAGTTGCTCTCTATTATGCTTCAGTCATATGTAATTGCTGGGTGCTCTGATATTAGCGCCATAAATGTGCACGTAGATAAAAGTTTCTGTTTGTCTTTTAAATAGCAATTCCATACAATACAGCTTTTAGGGCCCAAACAATTGCAATCCATATAGTTACCTGGAACATCCTGTACATCTAGCAAAGTGACAACATACACCTATATATTCTGATGCTGTTATTCATGATTTTGAATAGTGAGTCACCTATAGCTTTACTTTGAACAGGGCTTATATCCTGATATATGTATAGGTGATAAGCCAAGCAGGGCAAAGAAGAATAGTTTCATGCGTAAGAGAACAAGATGGCTGCAGTGAAATTACTAAATGACTTCTATTATCTCTTTTGCATTGTACTCTTTGTATCCTTTGTTGAAGATTGGAGCTAGGTGAGCAGCAAAATAAAATTGGGAACTAGCTGAATACATCAGGTAAGACAATGACAAATGGCATAAATGTGCAGCAACGAATCAACCGCAAGCTTCCAGTATTGCATTGCTGCTCCTGATCTAACTAGCTGCAATCTTTAACAAAGGATGCCATGAGAAAATTTTATAATACAAGTACATTTAAAAGTTATTTAAAAATTGCATGCTCTATAGTTGCCATGAAAATTTAATTTTTAAATATACCTATAATGAGGGTTATAGCTGTTAAACTGAGGGGACTCTCCTTTGTGGCACTTAAAGGGACACGCAAGTCAAAATAACTTTTTATGATTCAGAAAGAGCAGCGGCTTTAAGACACTTTCCAATTTACTTTCCTTATCAAAGTTTGCACAGTCTTTTTATTTGCACACTTTCTGGGGAACAAGATCCTACTTAGCATGTGCACAAGCTCACAGGCTATATGTATACTATGTATGTCCTTTAATATTAGAAAAATGCTAATTGATAGGGGGTGCCCAAGGTAAAAAATTGGCAAGTACTATAGTCAAGTGATCGATAAAAGATACAATGGTAACAATGGTATAAAAATGCATGTGTGTGTATGTATATATATATATATATATATATATATAGATATAGATATATATATAGATATAGATATATATATTCAGTATCTCACAAAAGTGAGTACACCCCTCACATTTTTGTAAATATTTTATTATCTTTTCCTGTGAGAACACAGAAGAAATGACACTTTGCTACAATGTAAAGTAGTGAATGTACAGCCTGTAAAAGAGTGTAAATTTGCTGTCCCCTCAAAATAACTCAACACACAGCCATTAATGTCTAAACGGTTGGCAACAAAAGTGAGTATACCCCTAAGTAAAAATGTGGTGGATGTTAGAGACCTTGTGCTCCCCCACCTTCCGTTTGAGGATGCCCCACGGATGCTCAATAGGGTTTAGTCTTGGTCAGTCCATCACCTTTACCCTCAGCTTCTTTAGCAAGGCAGTGGTCGTCTTGGAGGTGTGTTTGGGGTCGTTATCATGTTGGAATACTGCCCTGTGGCCCAGTCTCCAAGGGAGGGGATCATGCTCTGCTTCAGTATGTCACAGTACATGATGGCATTCATGGTTCCCTCAATGAACTGTAGCTCCCCAGTGCCGGCAGCACTCATGCAGGCCCAGACCATGACATTCCCACCACCATGCTTGACTGTAGGCAAGACACACTTGTCTTTGTACTCCTCACCTGGTTGCTGCCACACACGCTTGACACCATCTGAACTAAATACATTTATCTTGGTCTCATCGGACCACAGGACATGGTTCCAGTAATCCATGCCCTTAGTCTGCTTGCCTTCAGCAAACTGTTTGCAGGCTTTCTTGTGCATCATCTTTAGAAGAGGCTTTCTTCTTGGACGACAGCCATGCAGACCAATTTGATGCAGTGTGCGGCGTATGGTCTGAGCACTGACAGGCTGACCCCCCCACCTCTTTAACCTCTGCAGCAATGCTGGCAGTACTCATATGTCTGTTTCCCAAAGACAACCTCTGGATATGACGCTGAGCACATGCACTCAACTTCTTTGGTCGACCATGGCGAGGCCTGTTCTGAGTGGAACCTGTCCTGTGAAAACTGCTGTATGGTTTTGCCCAACATGCTGCAGTTCAGTTTCAGGGTCTTGGCAATCTTCTTATAGCCTAGGCCATCTTTATGTAGAGCAACAATTCTTTTTTTCAGATCCTCAGAGAGTTCTTTGCCATGAGGTGCTATGTTGAACTTCCAGTGACCAGTATGAGAGAGTGTGAGAGCGATAACACCAAATGTAACACACCTGCTCCCCATTCACACCTGAGACCTTGTAACACTAACGAGTCACATGACACCAGGGAGGGAAAATGGATAATTGGGCCCAACTTGGACATTTCCACTTATAGTTGTACTCACTTTTGTTGCCAACGTTTTAGATATTAATGGCTGTGTGATGAGTTATTTTGAGGGGACAGCAAATCTACACTGTTATACAGGCTGTACACTTACTACTTTACATTGTAGCAAAGTGTCATTTCTTCAGTGTTGTCACAGATATAATAAAATATTTACAAAAATGTGAGGGTGTACTCACTTTTGTGAGATACTGTGTATAGATATAAATATAATATAATATATATATATATATATATATATATATATGATAATATAATACAAAAATGTGTATAAGCAATCAGATTATCAGTACAAATCAAATATTGTGAAAACAAAAGTGTCCATATATACACAATATAAAGAGTCCAATGGAATTGAGTGTCCAGACCCAGGCAGCTCTCTGTGAAGAGATCTGTGGTCCAAATCCCAAAGTCAACAATCTGCAGATATTAAACATAAACAGGCTCTTCTGTTTATGTTTAATATCCTTTAATATTACATGATAAGCTGAGTTCCCTACACTGTGCCTAATGGAAATATCCATGTATTGTGTTAACACAGCAAGATTCCATTGGAAAAAAATAAATTGTGTATAGCTGTTCTATTGTTTTCAGCATTCTGCAATCTTAAACATCCTTATTACTTTACAAGTATGAAACCACATAGAGCACCAAGCAATATGTAAATAATATATCAAGTATATAGTGGAAAAAGCACAGTCGAAGTGGATTTTGAGGTCTTGGCAAGCCTGTCCTGTACTGGCAAGATACTTAAATGTTGATGTTTATAAATCTATACCTGCAATGGAGTAAATATTCTACATGAAGGTCTAATAAAAATGTTTGCTTCAACACTTCAGCACCTAATATTAGGTTGATATGGGCACTACGTCAGTTCTTTGTGCATGCTTATAATTCATTGCAAGTGTTGGATGAACAGTTAAACCCAGTATCAATGACACATTCCAACTCGGGATCAAGGCACCCAAATAAAATTGACATAATGCGAGATCTTTTAATTATCCAATTATTCTATTTCAAGTGACAGCTGGTAGAAGGTAAAATGTGTTATGTTATGCTCTAGTCTTTGTTGAATCCAGGATCAAAGACAAATCATTTATGAACTTGAATGTTTCTCAATTGATCTATATCCCTCCTTTTTTTTATGAGTTTCTTGGCATTCTGACGCAAGTGGAACAAAAGGGACTTCCCCATTGGCACAAGCACCAACTACCAATCTGCTCTGAGAACATGATACTCCCTTATAGTCTTTTTTACGTAAGGTAATTTTGTTCTTTGATGTCCAGCGATACAGAAGCTAAAACTTTTCAAGCTGTTCAGTCTATGATAACAGTATTAACATTCTAGGAAAACAATATGATACATATCCGTTGAAGTTAAAGACCCAGCTTACATGTGCTACATGCAACGGATGTCTTAATATTAAATGTCCAATAAAATATAGGTATTTTATTTAAACAATAGACAGAATGGATTTGAATTTCCCTTGATTGTGCCCTGCAATGACCTTCAGTTATTTTTTCTAGAAGCAAATTATAGTGTAACATGCATTTCCAAAATATTTTTGATAAATAAGGATAATGGGGTTGATTACAATCCTTAAAGGACCACTCAATGCGGCAGAATTACATAATTTACAAGTACATAATAAAAAGAAAATGCAATAGAACTTTCTCTTAATTTCAAATAAGCAGTAGATTGTTTTCAGAAAATTTTATTTTTTTCTCCTATTTTCTGGCCCCTGTGTCATGTGACAAACATCAACCAATCACAGACTTGTATACATATATCCTGTGAGCTTTTGCACATGCTCAGTAGGATCTTGTTCCCCAGAAAGTGTGAATATAAAAAGACTGTGCAAAATTTGATAATGGAAGTGTCTTAAAACTGCTTGTTCTTTCTGAATCATAAAAGTTTATTTTGGCGAGTGTCCCTTTAAGAAACGCTTATGAAATTATTTATGTACAAAAAGAACCATTAGAATCTATTTGGTTTTAACTAAGGAGTTTTTTTTTACCATTATTGGATAAATAAATGGAATCTAGGCTTTGTTCAGGGGTTTTCATGTGAAATTAAAACATAGCATCTAACAAATCCAATTTTAAAAATGATTTCATGTAATATGGTTCAATGCAGGGTTTATTTTGTTATTAATTATTTAGTATCATTCCTTATCAGTTAATGTGTCTAGAAATAAACACTGATCAACTTATATGTATTTAAATAACAGATCTACACCAATATCATTCTTTATTAAACAGAAATCAAACAGAAAATGGAAGGTGTTCCATTTTAGACAACTTTCAAATTGACTTATGTTATATTATTTGCCTCATTCTCTTGGTATCCATTGTTGAAACACATCCCAAGGTAGGCTCAGGAGCACTAATGGGAGCAGTAGCGGACCTACTCAACAGAGGGCCCTGGTGAAAAAAATTGGGTGGCCCTATAGGTACCCAGTAGTAAGCAATAGCATTATGTATATGCTGCTCTGTATAATGATTACAGAGGCTCCCCTGCAATGACATCCAAACTGGCATGGAACAAGAAGACCTAACTGGAGCTATTTTTCTTGATTTTGCAAAGGCCTTTGACACAGTAGACCATGACTACTGCTCAAACTAAAAAACTCAGGTATTGGTGATCGTCCGCTAACCTGGTTTCGATCATATGTATTGGATCGATCACAGTATGTCTCCATTTCTGACAGCGACTCCCTCCCTCTCCAAGTCACGTATGGTGTTCCCCAAGGTTCCATTCTCGGCCCTCTACTATTAACATCCTATATAATAAAAGGCCAAGTGGGTTTGTCCGAAGCTGTCATGCGCAGTAGAGACAGCGCAAGGACAAACACACCTGGCCTTTGAGTCCCTAGCTGATGTGCGGCAGAAGTGGGCATGGCCGGGCGTGGTCACCGTGAATGGGGCGTGGTCAGACGTGAATGGCCATGAATGGGCGTGGTCAGGCGTGAAGAGGGCATGGCCGGGTGCGGTCGCGCAATAGAGGGGAGAGCGATAGAGAGGGGGGAGAGAGAGACGGGGGAGAGAGAGGGGGGAGAGAGAGAGGGGGGGAGAGAGAGGGGGAGAGAGGGGGGAGAGAGGGGAGAGATGGGGAGAGAGAGAGAGAGGAGGGGAGAGCGAGAGAGAGGGGGGAGAGAGAGAGGAGCTGGAGAGAGAGAGAGGGTGGAGAGAGAGTGGGGGGAGAGAGAGAGGGAGAGAGAGGGGGGGAGAGAGAGAGAGAGAGAGAGAGAGAGGGGGAGAGAGAGCGCAAAAGAGAGGGGGGAGAGAGAGCACAAAAGAGAGGGGGAGAGAGAGCACAAAGAGAGGGGGGAGAGAGAGCGCAAAAGAGAGGGGGTGAGAGAGAGCGCAAAAGAGAGGAGGGAAGAGAGAGCGCAAAAGAGGGGGGAGAGAGAGAGCGCAAAAGAGAGGGGTGAAGAGCGCAAAAGAGTGGGGGGGAAAGAGAGTTCAAAAGAGAGGGGGAGAGAGCACAAAAGAGGGGTGGAGAGAGAGCGCAAAAGAGAGGGCGAGAGAGAGCGCAAAAGAGAGGGGGGAGAGAGAGCGCAAAAGAGGGGGGGGGAGAGCGCAAAAGAGAGGGGGGAGAGAGAGCGCAAAAGAGAGGGGGGAGAGAGAGCGCAAAAGAGAGGGGAGAGAGAGAGAGCACAAAAGAGAGGGGGAGAGAGAGAGCGCAAAAGAGAGGGGGGGAGAGAGAAAGCGCAAAACAGAGGGGGGAGAAAGAGAGCGCAAAAGAGAGGGGGAGAGAGAGAGCACAAAAGAGAGGGGGAGACAGAGAGCGCAAAAGAGAGGAGGAGAGAGAGAAAGCGCAAAACAGAGGGGGGAGAAAGAGAGC
This sequence comes from Bombina bombina, assembly GCF_027579735.1. Taxonomy (NCBI): domain Eukaryota; kingdom Metazoa; phylum Chordata; class Amphibia; order Anura; family Bombinatoridae; genus Bombina; species Bombina bombina. The sequence continues at coordinate 150,467,524 of NC_069503.1, forward strand.
GCAAAAGAGAGGGGGAGAGAGAGAGCGCAAAAGAGAGGGGGGAGACAGAGAGCGCAAAAGAGAGGGGGGAGAGAGAGAGCTCAAAAGAGAGGGGGAGAGAGCTCAAAAGAGAGGGGGAGAGAGAGCAAAAGAGAGGGGGGAGAGAGAGCGCAAAAGAGAGGGGGAGAGAGAGAGCGCAAAAGAGAGGGGGAGAGAGAGAGCGCAAAAGAGAGGGGGGAGAGAGAGAGCTCAAAAGAGAGGGGAGAGAGAGAAAGCTCAAAAGAGGGGGGGAGAGAGAGAGCAAAAGAGAGGTGAGAGAGAGAGCAAAAGAGAGGGGGAGGGAGAGAGCGCAAGGGGGGGACCGCTGTACTGCAAAAAATGGCCCGTGTGAACGGGATTTAGGACTAGTTATTTATAAATGATCTACCAAATGTCTGCAAATCCTCAACTTTACACATGTACGCAGACGACACGGTAATCTATGCAAACAAATCCGATCTGCCGCAGCTTGAGGCAGTGCTCCAAGACCAGTTCACAGAGGTAGAAAAGTGGATCTCAAAAAACAAACTCTTCCTAAACACGGACAAAACTGTCACAATGATCTTTGGAACTGTACCTAAATTACACAAACTACAAAACTCCCATCTACACATTAAAACAAAATCCAATTGAACACTGACCGCAGTCCATTCTTTCAAATACTTGGGTATTAGAACCCAATCTATCTTTTGGCCTCCACATAGAAAACCTTGCATCTAAACTCTATCCAAAACTAGGTGCCCTGTACAGAAACAAATCCTGCCTCAGCCCTACAGTAAAGGAAAAGATTGTACAGCAAATGCTGATGCCAATCATGGATTATGGGGATGTAGTATATGCACCTGCATCTCAAACTCACCTTAATAAACTTAATACACTGTATAACTCGTTCTGCCGCTTTGTGCTACAATGTAACTACAGGACCCACCATTGTGACATGCTAAAAGAACTAAACTGGCTGTCGCTGGAATCCAGACGCATCCTCCATCTTTCCAGCCTTGTGTTTAAGAGCTCTCCCCGGCTGTTCCCACCTCCCATCATAACCGCCTATTCAGTACCAGCACATTATTTAGTTTGCCTCTATACAAAAAGAAAGCAGCTCGATCCTCCTTTTCCTACAGAGCACCACAATTATGGAACGACCTCCCGCACACTTTAAAACCTTACCCAAGTCTAAAATCCTTTAAGAGATCCCTCTCTGCATATCTCAAAACAGAATGCACCTGTCATGGTTGATTATATATTTCCTACCTGTTCTATGTTAAATTTTGCATATATTATGTATTAATATTGTTTTTGTATTTTATTGTACCCTATTGTATCAATGCAATGTTTTGTGGACCCAGGACATACTTGAAAATGAGAGAAATCTCAATGTATCCTTCCTGGTAAAATATTTTATAAATAAATAAATAGTCTGGCTGCTATGGGCCGCTCCAGCACTTGGGCCCTAGTGCAACTGCACCTGCCGCATCAGTGGTAGGTCCGTCCCTGAATGGGAGCTAACTGCTGATTGGTGGCTGCACATATATGCCACTTGTCATTGGCTCACTCAATGTGTACAGCTAGCTCCCAGCAGTGTATTGCTGCTCCTTCAACAAAGCATACCAAGAGAATGAGGCAAATTTGGTAATAGAAGTAAATTGTAAAGTTGTTTAAAATTGTTTGTTCTGAATCTTTAAAGAAAAAATTGAGGTTTTGTGTTCTTTTAATTACTGTGTCCAGAAATGAACACACCAATCTGTTTCTAGGTATTCAATAGGAGATCTACACCAATACCATTAGCTTTGTCGTGAAGGCTTTTTATAATCTAAGATTGAGGAACAACTGTAATATTGGTGATACGTTCCTGTATTAGCATTTATTTCACTCTTCTGTTTGTTGTATATATTGTTTTTATTCAGAGGCCCAACTTGAATAATTTCTGTTTCATAAGGATATAAATAAATTGAATTTTGTTTTTTTTTCTCTTCAAATTAACCTAAAACTCTTGTTTGAATCTTGTAAAAAAAAAAAAAAATCTTTTAGGCATTTCATGTACCGGGAGCTTAGAATGCTAGATTCTAATTGGTTGATTTTTTTAAGGCACCAACTGTGATTTGGGAACTATTTTTGACAATTAATAAATCACAAACATGAATTCAGGGAAACTGCAGAAGTACAAATGGCTCATCAGAAGCATATATTAGATGGGTTTTGAATGAGCCCATTGGTAAGTAATATAACATTATTAACTTCCTCACACTATCTTTTTAATCTGTTGATCAAGTCATTCCATGTATTAAGGACCATATTTCTCCATTTTTAATTTTGGGAACTGCCCAGGGGAGATTTCTGTTATAGGGGCATCTTCCTAATTTATAAGACATAGCAATTTTACTATTCTAATCCATTCCCTCATCGTATCACAACTTGATCACTTCAATTCCATCTTTTCTGTCTAAGGATGCCACCTCGGCCATGTTTTCCTGGACACTTATGAGTTAAACATGCTGCAGGGTAAGCAGGGAGAAACGTGTATTGTGCCTCTGGACATCACATAAATAGTGCTATTGCAAAACATTTTGAAGTATTATTTTTATTGAAGATATTATTTTAGTTAAACAAAAAATACATTATAGGACACTATTAAATACAGATAACCAACTGAAAATGCTATATTAGATACATGTATACAACAGAAAAGAGTACACCACTGTGCATTAATGGAATCTCCTTACAGTAATTGCATTACTTCTAAGCTTTACAGTAGGGATTTATACATTCTTGGGACTATACATTCACTTTAATAATCCAAGTGACACCTCATTTGAAAGAGGGGAGTCCATTCAAATGAGGAGTCACTTGTTTCTCTAGCACAAACAGGAGGGGAAGATATGGGCTCTGTTAGACAGTGCCCATCTCCCTCAGATTAAACTGCACTTTAAGTGCGGTACCTGCTTTTTTATGTTATTTCATTTGTCGGTGATCACCTGCATTTTACAGGCACAAGAGACCCCTCAATTGACAGAGGGGAGTTTTCTCTTTCAAATGAGGGGTTTCACACCCTGTAAGATACAGATCATAACACTGAAAGTGGTAATAACTTGATCTTAAAGTGAAGTTTAACTTGAGGAGGTGAAAGGCTCAAACAATGCTTTACTCTTGCCCCCCTTTTAGTGTTGGAGGAACAAGTGACCCCTCATTTGAAAAATGGGTGTATACACTTTCATATGAGTGGACACTTATTCCTCTAGCATAAAGAAAGGGGAGATAGGGGTTCTGTTAGAGACACCCTCCCCTTCAGGGAAGCAGTACCTTTAAGTGCATCTGCAGGTTATTAAGAGTGATTACCTGCATCTTACAGGTGTATGTGACCTCTCATGTAAAAGAGGGAATTGCTTTACTATCCCTTTAATCCATGATTTCTGCATAATTTTCCTTACTGCATAATTTTCCTTACTGACTCATAATAGATGTGTTTTGTGCAATTACTTGTATTACCAAATAGTTTTATCAGTATAGATCACTGGTTTTCTAACCAGACCTCAGGCTTCCCCAACAGGCCAGAATTTTAGGATTACCTTGGATGAGAGCAGAAATGAGACAAAAAAAGGGGGTGTACTGGCGCTCAATGCCTAGGGAATAGTGGATTTGTAGAAATTTAATATCTTCCGTCAATAAATACAAAATTATATCAAAGTTATATCGAAGGAAATAATTTGTTTATAACATTTTTGCTTTAGAACTAAGTCTGGACGTCCAGTGTTTTCTATATAGACAGTTAGCTGTGTCTATTAAAAAAGGAGTTGGATAAAAAAGGTTAAGATAGTAATGTACCTTAGGAAAAACACCTCTCTCTACATTTAGAGTGAGAGTTTTATTGTTTCAACATGAAGGGAATGGATCCGCTCTCATTAAGAGAGATCAATCGCTATAGTGATAACGCCATCTCGGCAGTATGTGTGTTTTGTTGGCTGTTTTCTAATGTCCGATAGAGCTCGAGTTATCTCCTTGCTTAAGATGTTCTGGGCCCAGGTGGTGTCTTTACTTCTATCTTGGCAGCGGTTTCTTCGACGTGGAAGGAGCTCCGCTTCAATTCCAGATGGTATGCCTGATTTCCGGGTGTGACGTGTATCTCGAATTAGGGTATGGTTGATCCTGGATATCCTCAATCTTCAAAGCGGGGGACACATTTGTAGCGTCCTGGGCAAATGTCTATTTTGCTTGCACTTAGTAGATGTAGCGGTCAAGGATTAGGGGATATGCTGTCTAGTTCAGCCCGTTATACGTGGCTGTAAAGTGCAAACATAAAGGTTAAGTTCAGAGTAAAGTGCAATTCCATTCCTAAGAAACAGTGATTTCGGTATATTGTCTTTCCATTTAGTCAAGTGGCAACTTTTAGCGTGAATAAAGTTTTTTGAATCAACTTTTTTTTTAAAAATTCTGGTGTTAACATTGTTTGATTCAATTTTTATATCCAGGTCAAGAAATTATATATTTGTTTTACTGAGTGAATTTAAGCCCTTTGTTGTTCTGATTCATGTCCTTAAAAAATTCTACCAAGTTGTCTTCACTTCCTTTCCAGATGATCAGAATATCATCTATGTATCTCTTATAAGTCACCAGATATTGCACCAAGCTACTCCCGCCCAGGAATTCTGTCTCCCAGTTTCCCATAAACAGGTTGGCATAGCTTGGTGCAAATCTGGTGCCCATAGCAGTTCCTTTTGTCTGTACGTACATTCTTCCGTTAAAGGAAAAGGTATTATTATCTAGAATGAATCTAATACTATCCAAGATGAAATCTTTCTGCTCTGTGCTCATATCCTTATCTTGTCTGAGGTATCTGGATATTGCTTCCAGTCCTAGTGTATGTTCAATAGTGGTGTACAATAGTGGTACTATACAAATATGACATATAAGGGAAATGATACCCCCCGACCATAACACATACCATCAGAACTATACCTTTGACAACTACCCCTGATCCAATCAAGATGATGACACAATCATTTCCACCGTTTTAATGCTAACAGTAGAGATAGATATCCTGATAGTGGAATTGATACAAGTGGGCACCATCCTGACAATAGATCAATTGGAAATTGGCATGATCACAGATATGTAGCCAAGAATGAAAAAGACCATTAAGAGAATATTTCCCAGATAGGGACTTCAGACAGGATAAACCTATTGAAAACTGCCAACACAACTCCTATCACAGACCCTCTAATTCATTTAAAAAAGGGAGGAGAAAAATTGGAGGGTTCCCTTAAAAAATAGATTTCAACCACTAGTGCATAGTAAATCAATTAAAAGTACCGGAACCCATAGTCAATTGTCTGCACACGTTCATTTTTTTAGGCGACACTCCTTCAGCAGAAACAGCGAGAGGAGAGGTAGTAGAGAGGGTACATTTAGCACCCCTAATGAATCTAAGAACGTGAACATTAGAGGACAGAGGGGAGGAAGAAATAGAAAATCCAAAAAAAACAAGGGAAAGGAGGGACAAGAGGTAGAGGTAGCTCCAAACGATAATGGTGTATTCAACACTAAAAGATGAAGAATAAAGGGTACTAAGCCTGGGATTATCCTTTGCACCAACATCCCGTCTAAATAAATTTGAGACTCATATACATATACAGCAGTTCATAAGAAAACTGACACTAAAAAGGTATTTTCTCAAAAATCCCATTGAGTTTGATAGAAATCCACCGACAACAGATACATTTGTACACACAGATTTGAAGACTAAATCAAAATTCTATCCAACCAACAACAAGGGTTAGAATATTGAGACTTTTGAAAAACTAATACTTAGAGACCTAGAAAGATGTGAAAACAGGAAGTGACTACCAACTAACCTGATTAAATCAGAAAACCACGCTCTGAAACAACACAAAGATAACAATCAGATTATCATAAAACCAGCGGACAAGGGGGAGTAGTAGTAATGGACAGATCCTATTATCTATCCGAAGCAGATAGACTTTTGAGTGATAATACGACCTATAAAGAACTTATAAGGGATCCAACTAGAGCCGACACCATCTTACTACGTAACCATCTAGAGAAAACACATGAACTGGGAATCCTAAATGCTAAAGAGTTCAATTATCTGAACCCCCAGTTTCCAAGAGTTCCCATATCCTATTTTCTTCCGAAAATACACAAAAACCTAAATAACCCACCAGGTAGACCCATTATATCAGGGATAAACTCAGTGACATCAAACTTATCACAATACATAGACAAATATTTGAAGAAATATGTGAAGACACTCCCCTCATATCTTAATGATTCAACACAGGTCCTTCAGATTCTGAATGACATTAAAGGGACAGTCTAGGCCAAAATAAACTTTCATGATTCAGATAGAGCATGTAATTTTAAACAATTTTCCAATTTACTTTTATCACCAATTTTGCTTTGTTCTCTTGGTATTCTTAGTTGAAAGCTTAACCTAGGATGTTCATATGCTAATTTTAGACCTTGAAGCCCACCTCTTTCAGATTTCATTTTAACAGTTTTTCACCACTAGAGGGTGTTAGTTCACGTATTTCATATAGATAACACTGTAATCGTGCACAAGAAGTTATCTGGGAGCAGGCACTGATTGGCTAGACTGCAAGTCTGTCAAAAGAACTGAAAAAAGGGGCAGTTTGCAGAGGCTTAGATACAAAATAATCACAGAGGTTTAAAGTATATTAATATAACTGTGTTGGTTATGCAAAACTGGGAAATGGGTAATAAAGGGATTATCTATCTTTTAAAACAATAAAAATTCTGGTGTAGACTGTCCCTTTAAGATTGAAGGAGACATCATACTCGCAACTTGCAATGTAACTTCATTGTACACCACTGTTGAACATACACTAGGACTGGAAGCAATATCCAGATACCTCAGACAAGATAAGGATATGAGCACAGAGCAGAAAGATTTCATCTTGTATAGTATTAGATTAATTCTAGATAATAATACCTTTTCCTTTAATGGAAGAATGTACGTACAGACAAAAGGAACTGCTATGGGCACCAGATTTGCACCAAGCTACGCCAACCTGTTTATGGGAAACTGGGAGACAGAATTCCTGGGTGGGAGTAGCTTGGTGCAATATCTGGTGACTTATAAGAGATACATAGATGATATTCTGATCATCTGGAAAGGAAGTGAAGCCAACTTGGTAGAATTTTTTAAGGACATGAATCAGAATAAAAAAGGGCTTAAATTCACCCATGAACTCAGTAAAACAAATATATAATTTCTTGACCTGGATATAAAAATTGAATCAAACAATGTTAACACCACAACTTTTTTAAAAAAAAGTTGATTCAAACAACTTTATTCATGCTAAAAGTTGCCACTTGAAATGGAAGGACAGTATACCGAAATCACAGTTTCTTAGGAATTGAATTGCACTTTACTCTGAACTTAACCTTTATCTTTGCACTTTACAGCCACGCATAACGGGCTGAACAAGACAGCATATCCCCTAATCCTGGACCGCTACATCTACTAAGTGCATGCAAAATAGACATTTTCCCATGACGCTACTAATGTGCTTTGAAGATTGAGGATATCCAGGATCAACCATACCCTAATTAGACACATAGTGTCACTTGGTGAATATTTCACTAAGAATAATTGATGCACTTTAGAACGAGTGATGTCGAGATACACGTCACACCCGGAAATCAGGCATACCATCTGGAAGTGAAGCGGAGCTCATTCCACATCGAAGAAACCTCCGCCAAGATAGAAGTAAAGACACCACCTGGGCCCAGAACATCTTAAGCAAGGAGGTAACTCGAGCTCTATCGGACATTAGAAAATAGCCAACAACACACATACTGCCGAGACGGCGTTATTACTATAGTGCTCGATCTTTCTTAATGAGAACGGATCCATTCCCTTCGTGTTGAAACAATAAAACTCTCACTCTAGACGTAGAGAGAGGTGTTTTTCCTAAGGTACATTACTATCTTAACCTTTTTATCCAACTCCTTTTTTAAAAGACACAGCTAACTGTCTCTATAGAAAACACTGGACGTTCAGACTTATATATAAGCTTATAAATAATGAATTCTATGCGAGATGAATTTTATATAACAGAATTTTATATGAAATGGTTTTATCTATATAATAAAGTCTATTTATTTACTCCTTGATTTATAGCGAAATATATTTTTTGCACTGTATACAAATATTTATTATTGTATTTAGGCACTGGTAATATATTAATCCCTATACTACTGTAACCTGCTTTAATACGAGCTAGTCCTTAGTATTTAGGATTAGTGATGTCGCGAACCTAAAAATTTGGGTTCGCGAACAGCGAACGCGAACTTTCCCAAAAGTTCGGGAACAGGCGAACTTGGCAAACCGCCATAGACTTTAATGGGCAGGCGAATTTTAAAACCCACAGGGACTCTTTCTGGTCACAATAGTGATGGAGAAGTTGTTTCAAAGGGACTAACACTTGGGCTGTGGCATTCCGGAGGGGGATCCATGGCAAAATTCCCATGGAAAATTACATAGTTGATGCAGAGTCTGGTTTTAAGCCATAAAGGGCATAAATCACCTAACATTCCTAAATTGTTTGAAATAACGTGCTTTAAAACATCAGGTATGATGTTGTATTGATCAGGTAGTGTAAGGGTTACGCCCGCTTCACAGTGACAGACCAAACTCCCGCAGCAGGTACAACATCATCATCATCGCACCGTACGTCCATGTGTGTAATGCTGCCTGACTGAGACATATCCCTGTTATCTACATCCTCTGGCAATAATGGTTGTGCATCACTCATTTCTTCCAACTGATGTGTAAATAACTCCTCTGACAGATCAAGTGAAGCGGCTGTGGTGCTAGTGTTGGTGGTGGGGGCAGGCGGGCGAGTGGTAACTTGAGAGGTGCCCGAAGCTAAGCTGGAGGAGGATGGTGCGTCAAGGTTCCGAGCGGAAGCTGTAGAAGATTGGGTGTCCTGTGTTAGCCAGTCAACTATGTCCTCAGAAATGTTCGAGGTCGGGGTACGTGGCCTCTGAACACTGGGCATTATTCTAGGGCCCAAGGGAATCACAGCACCACAAACACGACGGCCCCTGCTGGGTGGCCTGCCTCTGCCTGTCATTTTTTTTTCGATTGGTGGTACTATGCGTACAAGCTACTGTGACAACAGATATGAGTAGCACTGTGCACTGGCAGAAGTTGGCAGAGTAGACGCTGTAGGCCTGACACACAAGCTTGCAGACAACTAACTGCTATTTTAAATGTACACTACTGTTACACCAGATATGAGTTGCACTGGGGTGACACTGTGCCCTGGCAGGCACTGAAACGCACACGTGTGAAGGAAACTGACTGCTATTATTTAACACAGTCAAAAAAGTGTTTTTTTTTTTAAATCTACACTACTGTTACACCACATATGAGTTGCACTGGGGTGACACTGTGCTCTGGCAGGCAGGCACTGAAACGCACACGTGTGAAGGAAACTGACTGCTATTATTTAACACAGTCAAAAAAGTGTTGTTTTTTTTAATCTACACTACTGTTACACCAGATATGAGTTGCACTGGGGTGACACTGTGCCCTGGCAGGCAGACCCTGAAACGCACACGTGTGAAGTAAACTGACTGCTATTATTTAACACAGTCAAAAAAGTGTTGTTTTTTTTAATCTACACTACTGTTACACCAGATATGAGTTGCACTGGGGTGACACTGTGCCCTGGCAGGCAGGCACTGAAACGCACAAGTGTGAAGGAAACTGACTGCTATTATTTAACACAGTCAAAAAAGTGTTGTTTTTTTTAAATCTACACTACTGTTACACCAGATATGAGTTGCACTGGGGTGACACTGTGCCCTGGCAGGCAGGCACTGAAACGCACACGTGTGAAGTAAACTGACTGCTATTATTTAACACAGTCAAAAAAGTGTTGTTTTTTTTAATCTACACTACTGTTACACCAGATATGAGTTGCACTAGGGTGACACTGTGCCCTGGCAGGCACTGAAACGCACACGTGGGAAGGAAACTGACTGCTATTATTTAACACAGTCAAAAAAGTGTTGTTTTTTTTAAATCTACACTACTGTTACACCAGATATGAGTTGCACTAGGGTGACACTGTGCCCTGGCAGGCAGGCCCTGAAACGCACACGTGTGAAGGAAACTGCTATTATTTAACACAGTCAAAAAAGTGTTGTTGTTTTTTTAAATCTACACTACTGTTACACCAGATATGAGTTGCACTAGGGTGACACTGTGCCCTGGCAGGCAGGCACTGAAACGCACACGTGTGAAGGAAACTGACTGCTATTATTTAACACAGTCAAAAAAGTGTTGTTTTTTTTAAATCTACACTACTGTTACACCAGATATGAGTTGCACTAGGGTGACACTGTGCCCTGGCAGGCAGGCCCTGAAACGCACACGTGTGAAGGAAACTGCTATTATTTAACACAGTCAAAAAAGTGTTGTTGTTTTTTTAAATCTACACTACTGTTACACCAGATATGAGTTGCTCTAGGGTGACACTGTGCCCTGGCAGGCAGGCACTGAAACGCACACGTGTGAAGGAAACTGACTGCTATTATTTAACACAGTCAAAAAAGTGTTGTTTTATTTTAAATCTACACTACTGTTACACCAGATATGAGTTGCACTGGGGTGACACTGTGCCCTGGCAGGCAGACCCTGAAATGCACACATGTGAAGGAAACTGACTGCTATTATTTAACACATTTTTTTTAAATGTACACTACTGTTACACCAGATATGAGTTGCACTGGGGTGACACTGTGCCCTGGCTGGCAGGCAGGCCCTGAAAAGCACACGTGTGAAGGAAACTGACTGCTATTATTTAACACAGTCAAAAAAGTGTTGTTTTTTTTTAAATCTACACTACTGTTACACCAGATATGAGTTGCACTGGGGTGACACTGTGCCCTGGCAGGCAGGCCCTGAAACGCACACGTGTGAAGGAAACTGACTGCTATTATTTAACTCAGTCAAAAAAGTGTTGCTTTTTTTAAATCTACACTACTGTTACACCAGATATGAGTGGTGGCACTGGGCAAGTGGGCACAGTATACTCTGTGAGCCTGACACACACGCTGGCAGGCAGGCAACTGCAATTAGATTACACAGGAAAAAAAAAAGCAGACTGATGTTCTAGCCCTAAAAAGGGCTTTTTGGGGTGCTGTCCTTACAGCAGAGATCAGATGAGTCCTTCAGGACTGTAGTGGACACTGAATACACTAGCCTAGCTATCAATTTCCCTATTAAATCAGCAGCAGCTACACTGTCCCTCCTCTCACTAAGAATGCAGCTTCGAAATGAATCTAAAATGGATGCTGTCCAGGAGGTGGGAGGGTCTGGGAGGGAGTGTCTGCCGCTGATTGGTTGTAATGTGTCTTCTGACTGTGAGGTAAAGGGTCAAAGTTTACTTAATGATGAAGAATAGGGGGCGGATCGAACATCGCATATGTTCGCCCGCCGCGGCGAATGCGAACATGCTATGTTTGCCGGGAACTATTTGCCGGCGAACTATTCGCGACATCACTATTTAGGATATATATAAAATAGCTATAGTGCTTACTTACAACTCCCAAACACTATTCACAACATATTAGTCCTACAACAAAAATGTTATAACCAAATTACTTCCTTTGATATAACTTTGATATAATTTTGTATTTATTAACTGAAGATATTAAATCTCTACAAATCCACTATTCCCTAGGCATTGAGCGCCAGTACATCCCCCTTTTTGTGTCTAATTTCTGTGTTTGAGGGTCCTTGTATGAGGGGCCCTATTATACTAGGCTATTAGTGAATCCTTAGCGCCAACTATTTTTCCTTTTTAACCTTGGATAAGAGCAGGTCAATAACCATGTTTATTAATCAGCTGATGGTTTCTCCTGTTCTCCAGTTCAGATACCTACAAAATCTGGCCGTTAGGGAAGCATGAGGACAGGTTTGAAAACCAGTGGTAGAGATGAACTCCTAAGATATATGTAGCCCTGTATTGTGATGGGTCTTCATTTGAATAATGTTTACTTTTAAAGAAACATTTTGATTTATACTCCTAAAAAGCTGCATTATATTTATATTTTACATGTACATATGCGTGGTCTTGGATTCCATCTAGCAGCTAAGAGGTTTTTACTAACTTTAAACAATGAGCAGAGGTAATTCTACCTTATTTGAGGAGCAGCACTGAAACCACAGGTGGCAAAATACCAGAAAAAAAGAGAAGCTGTTAACGAGAATGGAACTATAGAATTGCAGATGCTAGACCCAAGGGAAGTCAACAGCTAAACATCAGTCCATAAGAGAAGTACAATAACAATGAATCTGCCATTTACCTGGACTTCAGGGCGGGGGATATATACACCTAGAACAACTACCAACACTTGGCAAAGCTTCTTTCCTTGGGTTCCAATAGTGCGGAGTATGGGCCACATCCTATCCTCCTCTTTCAGGTAACCGGTTCGATCCAAGAACCACAAACAGACAAGGCATCTTTGCTCCTGATCGCTTGCAACAATTTGTGGTCATGTGGCCTCCTTCTTGACAGATGATTGATGGAAAGACTATTCAATCTCTGGCAAACACCGGTAAGCTGTGAAGGGACGTCAGTTTCACTTGAAATACACTGCCAGCCTTAGAAATGTAAATTACAAATAAAAAGAAGATGTCTTCTTGCCAGGAAACAACAAACATGTACAAATCAATCCTTTGTTACATTTAAAAATGCACAGTATTCATCTATCCCCAAGGGAAGCCTGATAACACACTGACATGTTTCATCAACAAGCCATAGGGGCCTATTTAAGAACATGCAAGCAGACATGATCCAATATTGTGGATCATGTCCGCTGCACATCGATAAAATGCCGACAGCATACGCTCTCGGGATTTATCATTGAACCAGCAGTACCGCCCCCTGCAGATTTGCGGCCACTAGCAGGGGGTGTCAATCAACCCGATCATATTGGATTGGGTTGATTTCCGACGATGTCTGTCTGCTGCCTCAGAGCAGGCGGACAGGTTATGGAGCAGCGGTCTTGAAGGCTCGCCAGAAACACGGGCATCATGATAAATAGGCCCCATATTCTTAGCTGTGCTCAAATAAAGGATTTAATTTATAAGTACATCCAAGTCATGTCCTGGCAAACGACGTTTTCTATTATTACCAGGATCCCGCTGCCAAAATAAAATGATGTGTTCCATGGAAAATAATAGAAGCCTAAAAGTGTAAATTTACTCCCAGTTTCCATTGAACTAAACAGGTAAAACACTGCCGGAAGCTGTTGATAAGGTCTCAAACATTACAGCATGCTCAACTAGTTGTAAAAGAGGAAAAATACGCTTTTTGAGGCTTAGTTCCCATTGAGATATTAAAGTTTCCAAACAATGCAAGTGTTTCACTTTATAAATTTATTGTTATATGTAATAGTTTTTGTTGGCTCAGGTATAGTAGTAGTTGGAGTTTTGTTTCTATTTAAATATCAGTATGTATTTACATATAATTCAAAATATGCCTATGTCTAGGGCAACAATAAATATTACATATATCAATACATTTAAAAACGTAATAAAACAAAAAAAGTTTTTCCTTAAACAAAGCATTTTTTATATCTTGTATCTTTGTTTTGTGGTTAGTAGATCCCTGGATGTGCCCAGGGCAGGGTAGGATTAGAAATCTAAACTCAGATCCCAGTTTACCCTAATGTAAAATTTGAGGAGACAGTGCTTAATATTGGATCATAAGTTAAACAAAAGTTGAGAAATATAGAACAGAAACATTATTAGCACACTTATTTTCTGAGTAAGATTGATAACAATATGAGGGGTGGAGTATGAGGGCTATATATACAAAAACTTGTATTAATTAATAGTTTTAAAATAGCGATGGGCTAAGGCATCCACATATAACACACATTTAAAAACATAGGAATCAGATCAAAACTGACCTCTCGAATATCCAGCTATATTTATCTATAACAAGGAGCTTCAGGTAACTATTAGTGGTGGCTGGGGAGAATGCCGTATAAACAAATCAGTGTTTAGTGTCAGGTTAAGGCTGGACCCACAACGGAGTATGAGAGAGTCCAGGCAGTTACTCACACCATATACCCATCAAACACATCACGGACCTTGTGTATGATGGGTATAAGGTGTGAATAACTGCTTAGACTCTCTCATACTCCATTGTGGGTCCGGCCTCAACCTGACACTGAACACTGATTTGGTTATACGGCATTCTCCCCAGCCGCCAGTAATAGTTACCTGAAGCTCTTTGTTAGAAATAAATATAGCTGGATAAGTGAGAGGTCAGTTTTGATCTGATTCCTATGTTTTTAAATGTGTGTTATGTGTGGATGGCTTAGCCCATCGCTATTTTAAAACTATTCATTAATACAAGTTATTTTTTATGTATATATAGCCCTCATACTCCACCCCTTTTATTGTTATAAATCTTACTTATAAGTGTGCTAATAATGTTTCTGTTCTATATTTCTCAACTTTTGTTTATCTTTGTTTTGTGACCTACATAACTCCTGTGTCTTTCTCTCCAGATGCAATCACAGGTAAGGAGTGTTTAGGATCGATTTTCAAGAAACTCAATGTTAGATGGAAGTGTTAACACAACGGTAACTTACACATACACGAGAAGACTGACTGCATGCAGTACGCTAAATATTTAAATGATAACCGGGTACTAAGATCGAGTTGTAAACTACTTTAAGTTGTCGGTAACTTTGGTAGCTCACGGTTCCAATTTTATCAACTCAATGGAAACGAGCTCTAATTTGGGATCCATTTTAAATGCCCCAGTTATCTGTGTAGTAAATGTGGTCTGATCTGGGCCCATGCACAGGGAAGAAGTCAGGGGACTTTTGGGGATTTAAGAAACCACAAAGTCCAGTAGTAAATACCAATAGGAAGAGAAAGCTATGAAGATATGATGCAATAAACAAAGCTTGGTAGATCACCACAAGTTAGTAACTGGTCCAGAGGTCCCCAATGTAATAAGTTAAGATACAAGACCTAACTGTGTAATAGACACACCAAAACAATTTTATCCTCACCACAGATATCAATTATGAGTTCTGCAAGTGAATAATATAACACAATAGTATAATAGTAAATCTCAGAAAAGCAATTAGATTGTTGTGAGCCGGTACACAGTTGACCAACTATCTTTTCATTAGCTTTTTTTTTTCCAATTACTTTTTTTTATTATATTTCTATAAGACTAATAAGAAGCTACATTTGCTCGATATGCTATAAAAATGTTGAAATGAGTCAAGCAAAAATATCTAAGGCATTGGGGTAATCTAAAATGTCAATAACTGTCATTTCCCCCCAAAACAAATATATTGTTATTATAATGGCAAAATTCTGTAGCATCAATATATTGATATATTGATTTTTTTTAGCCAAGATTACACTTTTGTCAACAAATATTTAAGAATGGGCATACAATAAAAGCATTATTAAAAACAAATAATGAAAATAAAGATGTTTCCCACCCATTGGTTTGCATGCAACAATATCACCACGGTAGCCTTATTTAAGGAACCTAAGAAGGAGAAGACGTTATTACAATCCTCTACAATGGCTGTGTGTTTATTAAGATTCTCTTTTCTAAAGAGGGTATTATTTCCCGTTCTGAAACTAGATGACAGCCTTTAAAGTATAATGGTAAATAGAATAGTTTGGGATTACGGAACATAAACAAGGGATAAGTAGAGACGGGGCAACCAACATAGCCCAATCTGGGAAAGAATGGAAAACTCTTACATAGAGCTCGAGGATTTTAGAACATAGACATAGCAGAACATGATTTTCTTAATTTTATTCCCGCTGGTAAGGTTGCCTGGAATCGTGTCTCAAACCAGGAGGGTATCTAATCATTATGTTTTTAATCACTGGGGAAAATAGATTTCTTTCTGAGCCTTAAAGCTCCCACGAAAGGCTGATAGCAGCTCCACACCGCAGGATATAGAGTTTCACAATAGATAATATGGCACCAACCCAACTTTTAATACTTTTATGAGCTTTCAGTTATAATGCTCAGCAGGATTCTATACATCCTTCAAATTAAAAGTAGGCAATGATATTCTCTAAAGATCTAATAAAGTATTTTGGTATCTAAAAGAAAAGGAAAAAAAAAGTCTAAATTTAATAATAAAACATCAAGTTAATTTGTCTTCCAACATGACAAAATATCAACGTAGTATAAAGCAAACTGAAACTTGATTTGTTTTCTCATCACAAAAATAAAACTTTGTGTAATAAAGTTTTACATATTTGAAAGATGGTCTATCCTTTTCTTCACATATACCAGTTTACTGGAAGTCTGCTTTCCTAAAATAATTTTTTAAAATGTCACAAAATGCCTCTTGCTTTTCTATAAAAATGTGCTTTATGCCACACTCCCTAGGAAAAACTCAATTTAAATTGCTTAAACCCGTTCTATGTAGGGTTGCCACCCAGGCGGTATTTTACAGACATTGGTCCAGATTACAAGTGGTGCACTAATGATAATACAGGTCACGATACTTAATACCACTGGACCACTCAAGCATTAGTGCTTAAATTGAGATTACAAGTCCATGATAAAAAGCAGTTACCAGAGAAGGGTTAGTGCTCTAGCGCAACCTATGCTTTCAATGGAGACGGGCTAAATTGCACTTAATTACAAGTTGAAAGTTATAGTTTGCCCGGCAAAAGTCGAAACCCGCTCTAGAATATTTTGAGCTACCTAAAAAGTAAAGCGCAAGGGTTAAAAAAAAGTTAAAAAAACACACATACAAAACATATTAAAATAAACTATTACACTCATATATACACTTTTTTTAAATAAAATATAGCATTTAAATATTGATAAAAAGGTTTTAAAAAGGTTTAAAGGTAATATGCTATATGATAAGGTGTTTGACTAGGAACGGCTCCTATGTATCGATAGATAGATAGATAGATAGATAGATAGATAAATTATATTTATATACATATATTATATATATATATATATATATATATATATATATATATATATATATACTGTATGTCTAAATATGTGTCTGTCTACTGTGTATAAATATATATGTGTGTATACATTTGTATTTATGTGTTTATATGTGTAAATATTTATGTGCACAAATACATACATATAAACACATAAATTCACATGTATACTCATATATATATATATATATATATATATATATATATTCTATTCTATGGATTATTTAGAATATTTTACAGTATGTATAATCATTTTAAATAATTATTATTAATATTTTTTAATATTTTATATTTAATATATCAAAAACCGGTCATTGAAGACAGCAAATCTTAATGTGCGCTTACACGACAATGTTAGTCCTATGTTGCGAACCCCAATTTGTGTTGCGCATATTTTACATTCCTATGTTCTTCACATAGAAAAAAATATACTTTTAATATTAAATATATATTTCAATATATATCTGATACTGTTAATGTAAAATACATATCTATACCTATATATCCATAGGAATAGATATATATGTATAAATAGATTAATACATAGAAATATGTATTTACAATAAAAAGTTAATTGTTTTGTATGTGAAGAACATTGGAATGTGATATTTTCATAACTGCTGTGGGTTAG
Organism: Bombina bombina; assembly: GCF_027579735.1. NCBI lineage: Eukaryota > Metazoa > Chordata > Amphibia > Anura > Bombinatoridae > Bombina > Bombina bombina. Next base: position 150,485,202 of record NC_069503.1, read on the forward strand.
CACGGTAGTATAGGCGTTAGGTTTTTTTCAGTTTGCTCTCTCCATTGACTTCTATGGGGAGAATATGTTAAAGTGGTTGGCGTGTCGGGTTTCGCTTGCACGCAAACTTTTTACTATAAACTTGAAATACGAGCACAACCTGACGTGTGTAAAAAGCTTCCATCTAGCGAAGTTAATGTTCAAGCGGGAGCACAAAATAGCACTCCACTTATAATCTAATATTAGTCCAGTAGGTTAATCACATTCTAAGGGGCCGATTTACCAATGTCTGTGCTGTAACGTATCATGTCCGACAGACATAGCTGAATGCCGACAGGATACACTTTCGGCATTTATCATTGCACAAGCAGTTCCCCAGAATTGCTTGTGCAATGCCACTAGCAGGGGGTGTCAATCAGTTAGATCGTATAGGATTGGGCGAATTGAAGACTGCAGCCTCAGAGCAAGCGGATAAGTTATGGAGCAGCGGTCTTTAGAGTACAGGTTGATTGACACCCCATGCTGGCGGCCGATTGGCCGCGAGTGTGCAGGGGGCGGCGTTGCACCAGCAGCTCACAAGAACTGCTGGTGCAATGCTGAATTTGGAGAGCGTATTGCTCTCTGCATTCAGTGAGGTCTGTCGGACCTGATCCGCACTGTCGGATCAGGTCCGACAGACCTATGATAAATGGACCTCATAGACACCATTTTCTCCATTAAATGGACGTGAAACCCCAATTTTTTTCTTGATAAATTTTATTTACATTTTTTTCCAAATAGATTTATTATATTTATTTTTTCTCTAGGTATCCTTTGTTGTAGAGCATACCCAGGTAGGTGGTAATGCACTACTGGGAGCTAGCTGCAGATTGGTGGCTTCAATATATGCCTCCTGTCATTGTCTCACTCAAAGTTCAGCTAACTCCCAGTGGTGCACTGCTGCTCCTTCAAAAACAAAAAACCAAGAGAATTAAGCAAGTTTGATTACAGAAGTCAGACCCAGAGTGGGAATAAAAAGCAGCCCTGGAAAAAAAAATTTGAAGACCAGTCCTACTTTCTGTTGAGTCCATAGAATGCCCACATACCATTTTGCTCAAGGGGAAGAAGTATCTCAGAATCAAATTATATTAGTTTATAATAAAAAAATATGCAAGAATGGTATTATCGAGACACCCTACAACTCATTTTCATCTATGACCCCTTTTCACAGTGTGAACATGATTATCCATAGTATGATTTGGAGAAGATACTCAAAACAGTGTGTCATTCTGTCTCACAGTGTGACTTGACTAGACGCTAGAAACCATTCAACATAGGGCTACTAAATGGTACTAGGTCTAGGAGATAAAAATGATAAGGAAATACTTTGTGACAATAATACATATAGCTCAGAGGAGAAAAGAAGAGAGATGATACAGCTGCATCACCTTAAAAGCAGTACCACCCCCTTAAATTGTAGCTGACCAGCCTCAGTTGCTGCAGCCCACCGGGAAATCTCCTGGTATCCTGGTAGGCCAATCCGGCCTTGATATAGATAAATTGTAAAGTTGTATAAAATTTTTCTGTCTAAATCATGAAAGCAAAATGTTGGGTTTCATGTCCCATTAACCCATTTCGGATTTCTTGATTTGCATCCATTATTGGTAGTTAAGAGTTCTGTTGTGGGAAAATGGAAAGCAGATCTTGTGGCAGTTATCAATCTTGGCTATAATTAACTCAGAAAGATTGTAATCACTTTCGGCTAGATTTAGAGTTTTGTCGGTAACGACCCGAAAAGCTAACGCTGACTTTTTTCTGGCCGCACCATAAAAATAACTCTGGTATTGAGAGACCACATAAAGGCTGCGTTAGGCTCCAAAAAAGGAGCGTAGAGCACATTTAACGCAGCTTCAACTCTCGATACCAGAGTTGCTTACGCAAGCGGCCAGCCTCAAAAGCGTGCTCGTGCACGATTCCCCCATAGGAAACAATGGGGCTGTTTGAGCTGAAAAAAAACCTAACACCTGCAAAAAAAGCCGCGTTCAGCTCCTAACGCAGCCCCATTGTTTGCTATGCGGAAACACTTCCTACGTCTGCACCTAACACTCTAACATGTACCCCGAGTCTAAACACCCCTAACCTTACACCTATTAACCCCTAATCTGCCGCCCCCGCTATCGCTGACCCCTGCATATTATTATTAACCCCTAATCTGCCTCTCCGTAAACCAACGCTACTTACATTATCCCTATGTACCCCTAACCTGCTGTCCCTAACACCGCCGACCCCTATATTATATTTTTTAACCCCTAATCTGCCCCCCACAATGTTGCCTCCACCTGCCTACACTTATTAACCCCTAATCTGCCGAGCGGACCTGAGCGCTACTATAATAAAGTTATTAACCCCTAATCCGCCTCACTAACCCTATAATAAATAGTATGAACCCCTAATCTGCCCTCCCTAACATCGCCGACACCTAACTTCAATTATTAACCCCTAATCTGCCGACTGGAGCTCACCGCTATTCTAATAAATGTATTAACCCCTAAAGCTAAGTCTAACCCTAACACTAACACCCCCCTAAGTTAAATATAATTTACATCTAACGAAATTAATTATCTCTTATTAAATAAATTATTCCTATTTAAAGCTAAATACTTACCTGTAAAATAAATCCTAATATAGCTACACTATAAATTATAATTATATTATAGCTATTTTAGGATTAATATTTATTTTACACGTAACTTTGTAATTATTTTAACCAGGTACAATAGCTATTAAATAGTTAAGAACTATTTAATAGTTACCTAGTTAAAATAATAACAAAATTACCTGTAAAATAAATCCTAACCTAAGTTACAATTAAACCTAACACTACACTATCATTAAATTAATTAAATAAAATATCTACAATTACCTACAATTAAACCTAACACTACACTATCAATACATTAATTAAATACAATATCTACAAATAACTACAATGAAATAAACTAACTAAAGTACAAAAAATAAAAAAGAACTAAGTTACAAAAAATAAAAAAATATTTACAAACATAAGGAAAATCTTACAACAATTTTAAACTAATTACACCTACTCTAAGCCCCCTAATAAAATAACAAAGCCCCCCAAAATAAAAAATGCCCTACCCTATTCTAAATTACTAAAGTTCAAAGCTCTTTTACCTTACCAGCCCTGAACAGGGCCCTTTGCGGGGCATGCCCCAAGAAGTTCAGCTCTTTTGCCTGTAAAAAAAAACATACAATACCCCCCCCAACATTACAATCCACCACCCACATACCCCTAATCTAACCCAAACCCCCCTTAAATAAACCTAACACTAAGCCCCTGAAGATCATCCTACCTTATCTTCACCATACCAGGTTCACCGATCCGTCCTGGCTCCGATATCTTCATCCAACCCAAGCGGGGGCTAGACATCCACTGAAGAAGTCCAGAAGAGGGTCCAAAGTCTTCATCCTATCCGGGAAGAAGAGTAGATCCAGACCGGCAACAGTCATCTTCCAAGCGGCATCTTCTATCTTCATCCGATGAGGACCGGCTCCATCCTGAAGACCTCCACCGCGGACCCATCTTCATCCGGCGACGTCCAACTGAAGAATGACGGTTCCTTTAAGGGACGTCATCCAAGATGGCGTCCCTCGAATTCCGATTGGCTGATAGGATTCTATCAGCCAATCGGAATTAAGGTAGGAATATTCTGATTGGCTGATGGAATCAGCCAATCAGAATCAAGTTCAATCCGATTGGCTAATCCAATCAGCCAATCAGATTAAGCTCACATTCTATTGGCTGTTCTGATCAGCCAATAGAATGCGAACTCAATCTAATTGGCTGATTGGATCAGCCAATCGGATTGATCTTGATTCTGATTGGCTGATTCCATCAGCCAATCAGAATATTCCTACCTTAATTCCGATTGGCTGATAGAATCCTATCAGCCAATCGGAATTCAAGGGACGCCATCTTGGATGACGTCCCTTAAAGGAACCGTCATTCTTCAGTTGGACGTCGCCGGATGAAGATGGGTCCGCGGTGGAGGTCTTCAGGATGGAGCCGGTCCTCATCGGATGAAGATAATAGAAGATGCCGCTTGGAAGATGATGGTTGCCGGTCCGGATCTACTCTTCTTCCCGGATAGGATGAAGACTTTGGACCCTCTTCTGGACTTCTTCAGTGGATGTCTAGCCCCCGCTTGGGTTGGATGAAGATATCGGAGCCAGGACGGATCGGTGTGATACCCGGTGAGGTGAAGACAAGGTAGGATGATCTTCAGGGGCTTAGTGTTAGGTTTATTTAAGGGGGGTTTGGGTTAGATTAGGGGTATGTGGGTGGTGGGTTGTAATGTTGGGGGGGGTATTGTATGTTTTTTTTTACAGGCAAAAGAGCTGAACTTCTTGGGGCATGCCCCGCAAAGGGCCCTGTTCAGGGCTGGTAAGGTAAAAGAGCTTTGAACTTTAGTAATTTAGAATAGGGTAGGGCATTTTTTTATTTTGGGGGGCTTTGTTATTTTATTAGGGGGCTTAGAGTAGGTGTAATTAGTTTAAAATTGTTGTAATATTTTTCTTATGTTTGTAAATATTTTTTTATTTTTTGTAACTTAGTTCTTTTTTATTTTTTGTACTTTAGTTAGTTTATTTCATTGTAGTTATTTGTAGGTATTGTATTTAATTTATTTATTGATAGTGTAGTGTTAGGTTTAATTGTAGGTAATTGTAGGCATTTTATTTAATTAATTTATTGATAGTGTAGTGTTAGGTTTAATTGTAACTTAGGTTAGGATTTATTTTACAGGTAAATTTGTAATTATTTTAACTATTTTAGCTATTAAATAGTTCTTAACTATTTAATAGCTATTGTACCTGGTTAAAATAAATAGAAAGTTACCTGTAAAATAAATATTAATCCTAAAATAGCTATAATATAATTATAATTTATATTGTAGCTATATTAGGATTTATTTTACAGGTAAGTATTTAGCTTTAAATAGGAATAATTTATTTAATAAGAGTTAATTAATTTCGTTAGATTAAAATTATATTTAATTTAGGGGGTGTTAGTGTTAGGGTTAGACTTAGCTTTAGGGGTTAATACATTTATTAGAATAGCGGTGAGCTCCAGTCGGCAGATTAGGGGTTAATGTTTGAAGTTAGGTGTCGGCGATGTTAGGGAGGGCAGATTAGGGGTTAATACTATTTATTATAGGGTTAGTGAGGCGGATTAGGGGTTAATAACTTTATAATAATAGCGGTGCGGTCCGCTCGGCAGATTAGGGGTTAATAAGTGTAGGCAGGTGGAGGCGACGTTGAGGGGGGCAGATTAGGGGTTAATAAATATAATATAGGGGTCGGCGGTGTTAGGGGCAGCAGATTAGGGGTACATAAGTATAACGTAGGTGGCGGCGCTTTGCGGTCGGCAGATTAGGGGTTAATTATTGTAGGTAGCTGGCTGCGACGTTGTGGGGGGCAGGTTAGGGGTTAATAAATATAATATAGGGGTCGGCGGTGTTAGGGGCAGCAGATTAGGGGTACATAAGTATAACGTAGGTGGCGGTCAGCAGATTAGGGGTTAAAAAAATTGAATCGAGTGGCGGCGATGTGGGGGGACCTCGGTTTAGGGGTACATAGGTAGTTTATGGGTGTTAGTGTACTTTAGAGCACAGTAGTTAAGAGCTTTATGAACCGGCGTTAGCCCAGAAATCTCTTAACTACTGACTTTTTTCTGCGGCTGGAGTTTTGTCGTTAGATTTCTAACACTCACTTCAGACACGACTCTAAATACCGGAGTTAGAAAAATCCCATTGAAAAGATAGGATACGCAATTTACGTAAGGGGATCTGCGGTATGGAAAAGTCGCGGCTGAAAAGTGAGCGTTAGACCCTTTTTTTAATGACTCCAAATACCGGAGGTAGCCTAAAACCAGTGTTAGGAGCCTCTAACGCTGGTTTTCACGGCTAACGCCAAACTCCAAATCTAGGCCTATGTTAGCTGTTTTTCCAATATTGAAAAAAAAAAAACAGAAAGAAAGATTAGAACCAATCCACTCCAAGAGGCCCATTTATCAAGCTCCGTACAGAGCTTGTGGGCCCGTGTTTCTGGCGAGTCTTCAGACTCGCCAGAAACAGCAGTTATGAAGCAGCGGTATAAAGACCGCTGCTTCATAACCCTGTCCGCCTGCTCACCACAATTCAACCTGATCGAGTACGATCAGGTTGATTGACACCAACCTGCTGGGGGCGGCGTTGCACCATCAGCTCTTGTGAGCTGCTGGTGCAATGCTGAATACAGAGAGTGTATTGCTCTCCACATTCAGCGAGGTCTTACGGACCTGATCCGCAATGTCGGATCAGGTCCGCAAAACCTTTGTTACATAGTCCTCTACATGTCTAACTTTCTGTAAATTGCAATCTTAACTGTACTAGTGAGATTATATTCTCTTGAATCTTTATAGGATAGAAACGTTTGTTCTGACCCAGAGGCTGCTCTAGAGTTAAATATGCCTTACTTAAAATATTAGGCCTTAGTTATTTAATTTTTATTACCAAATACAAATGTTATTGGGTTTTCCATATTTTTTCATTTAAATTGATAATTTAGGCTTTGACATTTTGTTGCTCTAAATTTCTCAATAATAATGAAGAGAGAAAGAGGGGGGTTAAAACAGACAGTAGATAGAGAGATATAAGAGGGAAAAAGTAAAGTGGAGATATGATACAGAGATAGGTTTGAGAAGAGAGATAGAGGAGAAGCAGGAGACAAAGAAGAAATAGAGAGGAGGGAGGCAGAAGACAGAGTTGAGTGGAGAGAATGGAGAAAGAAGGAAGAAAGAATAAATTGGAGAGAGGAAGAAGTTAGAGGAGATAAGAGAAAAGGGAGTGAATAGGATTAGAGAGGAGAAAAGAGTGAAGAGAAAGGGGGAGAGAGAAGAGGGGAAGATGGAAAAGAGAGTAGAATGTTAAGAGAGAAACAAATGAAGAGGAAGAGAGGGTGGAGAGAAAGGGGAGGGGAGAAAAGGGAGAGACAAAGTAGAGAAGAGGGAAAGAGAATAAAGAGAGTAGGGAGTGAGAGAGAAGAGAGTAAACAGAGAGAGAGAGAGAGAGAGAGACCAAAGGAAGAGAGGAGACTGGGTGAGAATGAGAGTATATGTTACTAGCAGCTTAGCACCTCTGGTTGCAAGTGGGTTAAAATGACACATTTTGCAGTGAGCTGCAGAGAGGGAACCTAGGGGATACTGAAGGACAACTAGACTAGGTGCAGCCCTCCCTGTCCCTCCTATATGTTTACTGCTGCCTGTATCCGCCTGCCTCCTAATTACACTGAGACAGATAGGCAGAAGGTAGAGGAAAGAGATAAACCTGCATTTCATATCAGCCAGAGAATGATGCATGATGGTTAGAATATCTGGCTGTGCTAGAAAGAAGCTGGTTGAACGGGGCTGTTATAATAACTTAAAGGGACAGTAAAGTCATAATTAGATATTCATGATTCAGATAGAGCATACAATTTTAAACAACTTTCCAATGTGCTTCTATTATTTAATTTGCTTCATTCTCTTGTTATCCTTTGCTGAAAGGTTTATCTTAGAAAGCTCAGGAGCAAAAAGAACCTAGATTCTATCTGCTGATTGGTGGCTGCACATATATATACCGATTGTTATTGGCTCACCCATGCGTTCAGTTAGAAACCAGTAGTGCATTGTTGCTCCTTCAACAAATTATACCAAGAGAATGAAGTCCATTTGATGATAGAAGTAAACTGGAAAGTAGTTTAAAATTGTATGTTTCATCTAAATTATGAAAGAAGAAATGTGGGTTTCATGTCCCTTTAAACTAACTGTCCCAAAGAAAATAAATAGCACACATTTTGTATGCCCCTATGCGAGGCCCCATCGTGAGTGAGGCCTGAGATGGTCACTTATTTGGCCTTACACTAGGGCTGCCTATGTTCTGATCCTATTATAGTAGAACAGTCTAACGCCAAGATCACGAGTTTGGTGTTAGCCTTAAAAAGCAGTGTTGAGAGGTCCCAACGCTGCTTTTTAACGCCCGCTGGTATTACGAGTCTGACAGGTACAGGTGTACCGCTCACTTTTATTCCGCGACTCGAGGCTACCCCAAATCCCCTTACGTCAATTGCGTATCCTATCTTTTTAATGGGATTTGCCTAACGCTGGTATTACAAGTCTTGGAAGAAGTGAGAGGTAGACCTGAGAGATTCCTACCGCATTTAAAAGTCAGTAGTTAAGAGTTTTATGAGCTAACGCCGGAACATAAAGCTCTTAACTAAAGTGCTACAAAGTACACTAACACCCATAAACTACCTATTAACCCCTAAACCAAGGCCCCCCCACATTGCAAACACTATAATACATTTTTTTAAAACCTAATCTGCCGACCGGACATCCCCGCCACCTACATTATACCTATGAACCCCTAATCTGCTGCCCCTAACATCGCCGACACCTACATTATATTTATTAACCCCTAATCTGCTGTCCCCAACGTCGCCGCCACCTACCTACAATTATTAACCCCTAATCTGGCCTTACACTAGGGCTGCCTATTTGGCCTTACACTAGGGCTGCCTATGTTCTGATCCTATTATAGTAGAACAATCTAACGCCAAGATCACGAGTTTGGCGTTAGCCTTAAAAAGCAGCGTTGAGAGGTCCCAACGCTGCTTTTTAACGCCCGCTGGTATTACGAGTCTGACAGGTACAGGTGTACCGCTCACTTTTATTCCGCGACTCGAGGCTACCGCAAATCCCCTTACGTCAATTGCGTACCTATCTTTTTAATGGGATTTGCCTAACGCTGGTATTACGAGTCTTGGAAGAAGTGAGAGGTAGACCCTCTCCTGACCAGATTCCTACCGCATTTAAAAGTCAGTAGTTAAGAGTTTTATGGGCTAACGCCGGAACATAAAGCTCTTAACTAAAGTGCTACAAAGTACACTAACACCCATAAACTACATATTAACCCCTAAACCGAGGCCCCACCACATCGCAAACACTATAATAATTTTTTTTAAAACCTAATCTGCCGACCGGACATCGCCGCCACCTACATTATACCTATGAACCCCTAATCTGCTGCCCCTAACATCGCCGACACCTACCTACAATTATTAACCCCTAAACCGCTGCACTCCCGCCTCGCAAACACTAGTTAAATTTTATTAACCCCTAATCTTCCGACCCCAACGTCACCGCTACTATAATAAAGTTATTAACCCCTAAACCTAAGTCTAACCCTAACCCCCCCTAATTTAAATATAATTTAAATTAAACAAAATTAATTTAACATAATTAAATAAATTAATCCTATTTAAAACTAAATACTTACCGATAAAATAAACCCTAAGCTAGCTACAATATAACTAATAGTTACATTTTAGCTATTTTAGGATTTATTTTTATTTTACAGGCAACTTTGTATTTATTTTAACTAGGTACAATAGTTATTAAATAGTTATTAACTATTTAATAACTACCTAGCTCAAATAAGTACAAAATTACCTGTAAAATAAATCCTAACCTAAGTTAAAATTACACCTAACACTACACTATCATTAAACTAATTACCTAAACTACCTACAATTAATTGCAATTAAATGAAATAAACTAAATTACGAAAAAAATACCACTAAATTACAGGGAAAAAAAAGAATTACAAGAATTTTAAACTAATTACACCTAATCTAATCCCGCTAATAAAATAAAAAGCCCCCCAAAATAATAAAATTTCCCTACCCTATACTAAATTACAAATAGCGTTTAAAAGGGCCTTTTGCGGGGCATTGCCCAAAAGTAATCAGTTATTTTACCTGTAAAAAAAAGAATACAATACCCCCCCAACATTACAACCCACCACCCACACACCCCTACTCTAAAACCCACCCAAGCCCCCCTTGAAAAAACCTAACACTAACCCCCTGAAGATCACCCTACCTTGAGCCATCTTCACCCAGCCAGGCACAAGTGGTCCTCCAGAGGGTCCGAAGTCTTCATCCGATCGGGGCAGAAGAGGTCCTCCAGACGGCAGAAGGCTTCATTCAGGTGGCATCTTGTATCTTCATCCTTCGGAGCGGGTTCAATCCGATTGGCTGATCCAATTAGCCAATAGGATTGACCTTGCATTCTATTGGCTATTGGATTGAACTTCAATCCGATTGGCTGATTACATCAGCCAATAGGATTTTTCCTACCATAATTCCGATTGGCTGATAGGATTCTATCAGCCAATCGGAATTCAAGGGACGCCATCTTGGATGACGTCATTTAAAGGAACCTTCATTCTTCGTTAGGACTTCATTTGAAGAGGATGGCTCTGCGTCGGCTGGATTGAAGATGGACCCGCTCCGCTCCGGATGGATGAAGATACAAGATGCCGCCTGGATGAAGCCTTCTGCCGTCTGGAGGACCTCTTCTGCCCTGATCGGATGAAGACTTCGGACCCTCTGGAGGACCACTTGTGCCTGGCTGGGTGAAGATGGCTCAAGGTAGGGTGATCTTCAGTGGGTTAGTGTTAGTTTTTTTTAAGGGGGGATTGGGTGGGTTTTAGAGTAGGGGTGTGTGGGTGGTGGGTTGTAATGTTGGGGGGGTATTGTATTCTTTTTTTACAGGTAAAAGAGCTGATTACTTTGGGGCAATGCCTCGCAAAAGGCCCTTTTAAGGGCTATTTGTAATTTATTATAGGGTAGGGAAATTTTATTATTTTGGGGTGCTTTTTTATTTTATTAGGGGGATTAGATTAGGTGTAATTAGTTTAAAATTCTTGTAATTCTTTCTGTAATTTAGTGGGGGTTTTTTTTTCGTAATTTAGTTTATTTCATTTAATTGTAATTAATTGTAGGTAGTTTAGGTAATTTGTTTAATGATAGTGTAGTGTTAGGTGTAATTGTAACTTAGGTTAGGATTTATTTTACAGGTAATTTTGTACTTATTTGAGCTAGGTAGTTATTAAATAGTTAATAACTATTTAATAACTATTGTACCTTGTTAAAATAAATACAAAGTTGCCTGTAAAATAAATATATATCCTAAACTAGCTACAATGTAACTATTAGTTATATTGTAGCTAGCTTAGGGTTTATTTTATAGGTAAGTATTTAGTTTTAAATAGGATTAATTTATTTAATTATGTTAAATTAATTTCGTTTAATTTAAATTATATTTAAGTTAGGGGGGTGTTAGGGTTGGGGTTAGACTTAGGTTTAGGGGTTAATAACTTTATTATAGTGGCGGCGACATTGGCAGCGGCAAATTAGGGGTTAATAAATTTAATGTAGGGTTTGGCGATGTTAGGGGCAGCAGATTAGGGGTTCATTAGTATAAAGTAGGTGGCGGCAGAGTCCGGAGTGGCAGATTAGGGGTTAATAGTATAATGCAGGTGGCGACGATGTCGGGGTGACAGATTAGGGGTTAATAAGTGTAAGATTAGGAGTGTTTAGACTCAGGGTTCATGTTAGGGTGTTAGCTAAATTTTGCTCAACACTCACTTTTCTGAGGCTAACGCTGGCTTGCAGAAAACTCGTAATACCAGCATTGTTTAAAGGGAGCAGTAAGAAAAAAAGGAGCGTTAGCCCTGCAAGCCTTACCGACAAAAACTCGTGATCTAGCCGTAAGAAAATTACAATTGAACTATAATGCAGTTTACAGTTTACTTTGCACCTTATACAAACTAATTAAAAACCACTAACATTGTTGTGGCTCATATAAAAGCAAACCCTCACAAGCTTATAACTGTCCTATCTTCAAATCTGATCATAGAAATGAAAGAGTTAATATTTTGCAGTGCAAAATAATTCCAACCTCAACCAGAAGAAAGAACCACTTGTTTATACAGATGCAGTTTAGGTACAATATATGAGTTTTGATGTCAATTAACACTACGTAATTTAGCAGAATAAAATTATGAAACCATTGCTATGCTTTATAAACTTGTCGTGTCTCGCACACAGAACCATGTACTGTGCAATTGCGTATGTTGTACTGATGTATGCAGACTTGGTACAAGATTATAAACACTATTATGCGCTGACCTTTGTAACATACAGTTATCTTCTGTGAAGAATATGCACCAGATTTACGTACATATTTACTAGGGGGGTCTTAAAGGGATATGAAAGCCAAACATTTTCTTATGTGATTCAACAGAACATACAACTTTAAAAACATTTCCAATTTACTTCTGTTATCAAATTTGCGTTGTTCCCATGGTATTCTTTGTTGAAGAGATAACTATAGAAGTAAACTAGAAAGTTGTTTAAAATTACATGCTCTTTCTGAATCATGAAAGAAAAAATGTGGGTTCCATGCCCCTTTAAGGCAAATGTATTTGAGGGGAATACTAGACACATAGTGCTTTTATTGTATGTAACAAAATGTAACTTGTTTCCTTGATTATAGGTATGTATATAGGGCATAGGATATTTTGCTTTCATCTGTCTGTTTGTTGATATGTAAAATGAATAGCCAGTATAAGTTTGGTTAATATTAACCTGAAATGTATATAAAAGCAAGCAGTGGGAAACGTATATGCAAGTAGGGTTGCTAAGCGTCCAGTGTTCAACTGGGCAGTCCAGTATTTTAGTAGGTTGTCAAGTAAAATCTTCACTAAAATACTGGATACCTAAAAATGTCCACTTTTTTAAAGTCCATGGGGCCGATTTATCATTGTCTGTCCAACATGATACGCTGTAGTTGTGAAAAATATACATGTTAGGATCAAGAGTGGTGTCTAAGGTAGAACTTCTGTGGGGGGGGTGACCATCATTCTCTATCACCTACAGATTGTCCAGTACTTTTATGGACAAGAGCTGGCAACCCTACACGTATATACAAGAAAACAACAAATTTAGGGTAAATATTTCAAGTTATTCCTAAAAATGTTAGGGATGTTTGATTTAAAATGTAAGGGCATAATAACATTCATTTTTATAACTGCCAAGGTCAGTTCAGTGCTGTTTTTCCACTTCAAAATAAAAATATTTTATGCTATATTACTAACAAATACCTCTTTATGTCTCACCTAGTCTCCAAATACTCTGCCATCCAACCTGTTTGCTCTGCTTCACCTCTGTCATCAAACCTTACTAGGGATAGTAAGCACCTTGTAATTACTAGGGATAGTAAGCACCTTGTCATGACTAGGGATAGTAACATAAGCACCTTGTAATTACTAGGGATAGTAAGCACCTTGTAATTCCTATGGATAGTAAGCACCTTGTAATTACTAGGGATAGTAAGCACCTTGTAATTACTAGGGATAATAAGCACCTTGTAATTACTAGGGATAGTAAGCACCTTGTAATTCATATGGATAGTAAGCGCCTTATAATTACTAGGGATAGTAAACACCTTGTAATTACTAGGGATAGTAAGCAACTTGTAATTACTAGGTATAATAAGCACCTTGTAATTACTAGGGATAGTAAGCACCTTGTAATTACTAGGAATAGTAAGCACCTTGTAATTCCTATGAATAGTAAGTACCTTGTAATTACTAGGGATAGTAAGCACCTCTTAATTATTAGGTATAGTAAGCACCTTGTAATTATTATGGATAGTAAACACCTTGTAAATACTAGGGATAGTAAGCACCTTGTAATTCCTATGGAAAGTAAGCACCTTGTAATTACTATAAATAGAAAGCACCTTGTAATTGCTAGGGATAATAAGCACCTTGTAATTACTAGGGATAGTAAGCACCTTGTAATTACTAGGGATAGTAAGCAACTTGTAATTACTAGGTATAATAAGCACCTTGTAATTACTAGGGATAGTAAGCACCTTGTAATTACTAGGAATAGTAAGCACCTTGTAATTCCTATGAATAGTAAGTACCTTGTAATTACTAGGGATAGTAAGCACCTCTTAATTATTAGGTATAGTAAGCACCTTGTAATTACTATGGATAGTAAACACCTTGTAAATACTAGGGATAGTAAGCACCTTGTAATTCCAATAGAAAGTAAGCACCTTGTAATTACTATAAATAGAAAGCACCTTGTAATTGCTAGGGATAATAAGCACCTTGTGAATACTATGGATAGTAAGAATCTTGCAATTACTATTGATAGTCAGCACCTTGTAAATACTATGGATAGTAAGCATCTTGTAATGACCAAAAAAATGTGCTGTCTTCAAATAGATTAACATATCAGCATAGTCTGAACGTTATTAGAACAGATTACCACCTTGTTTGCTGCAATTGTACTCCAATGGTTAAACTTCACCAACCACTTTTCTTATTTGGAGGATTTAATCTGCCCTTGAGTCTAGAGAAGATTGGGCTTACCACTGTCATTTTGATAATGACAGGGAAAGGGGGCAAAATAAATAATAAATGTATTTTATATAAGTTGTTTTACTATGTACAATTAAGCATTTTATATTACAGTCTCAAAGTGTTTACTGTCCCTTTAAGCCAACTAGACATGTGCCCAGGGTAGAAGGACATGGCATGATGCTGTCCTACTTCTATGGACTAAAAATAAAAAAATGCCCTCCAGCTGCTGTATATAAAAATATCTACTTCTATGGTATGCAAATGATTTATTTATTCATTTTAATACAAATCAAAATCCCTGGTTGTCCAGCTGGGAGCATGATCCCTCGAGGGGCCCCATCCGATATGCAGCGTCGCCCGCAAAAGCCGGCGAAGCCAGTTTTTGTGCGGGTTTGGTATCCTATATACAGCGCCGCATATAAATGCGGCATGTATGTTTCACCCGGCGGACGTCGTTTTTTCCCCCATAGACTAACATAGAAAAGCCGCGCAATTTGGTATCCAATATCCAGCGCAAGGCCTTACGTGGCGAAAATTGAGAAAACTTAGTCCATTTTCACCTCACCATAAAAAGCAGCCGTAGCAGGCCTTGCGCTGAGTATGGGAGCACCGTAACTCCCTAAAATGCCTACAAAAAAAAAAAACCTAACGCATGCGCAATGTCTATCTACCTGTCAACCGCAATCCCCCACCGCAATACCTAATAAAGTGTTTAACCCAGCCGCCACTAAATAAAGTGTTTAACCCCTAAACCGCCGCTCCCGGACCCCGCCGCCACCTACATTAAATGTATTACCCCCTAATCTGACCCTCCTACACCGCCGCCACCTACATTAAATATATCAACCCCTAATCTGACCCCCCCTACAACGCCGCCACCTACATTAAATATATTAACCTCTAATCTGACCCTCCTACACCGCCGCCACCTACATTAAATGTATTACCCCCTAAAACTAAGTCTAACCCTAACACCCCCTAACTTAATTATTATTTAAATAAATCTAAATAATATTAATATTATTAACTAAATTATTCCTATTTAAAACTAAATACTTACCTATAAAATAAACCCTAAGATAGCTACAATATAATTAATAATTACATTGTAGCTATTTTAGGATTTATATTTATTTTACAGGTAACTTTGTATTTATTTTAACTAGGTACAATAGCTTTTAAATAGTTAATAACTATTTAATAGCTACCTAGTTAAAATAATTACAAAATTACCTGTAAAATAAATCCTAACCTAAGTTACAAATACACCTAACACTACACTATCAATAAATTAATTAAATATATTAACAATTATCAAAAATAAAATACAATTAAATAAACTAAACTATATTACAAAAAAAACAAACACTAAATTACAAAAAATAAAAAAATATTACAAGAAATTTAATCTAATTACACCTAATCTAAGCCCCCTAATAAAATAAAAAAGCCCCCCAAAATAATAAAATTTCCCTTCAGCTCTTTTACCAGCCCTTAAAAGGGCTTTTTGCAACCCACCATCCACACACCCCTACTCTAAAACCCACCCAATCCCCCCTTAAATAAACCTAACACTACCCCATTGAAGATCCCCCTACCTTGAGCCGTCTTCACCCAGCCGGGCCGAACTCTTCATCCGATCCGGGCACAAGTGGTCCTCCAGCCGGCAGAAGTCTTCATCCCATCATGGCAGAAGAGGTACTCCATCCAGCAGAAGTCTTCATCCAAGTGGCATCTTCTATCTTCATCCTTCCGGCGATGAGCGGCTCCATCTTGAAGACCTCCGGCGCGGAACATCCTTCTCGTCCGACGACTACCCGACGAATGGCTGGTCCTTTAAATGACGTCATCCAAGATGGCGTCCCTTGAATTTCTGATTGGCTGATAGGATTCTATCAGCCAATCGGAATTAAGGTAAGAAAAATCCGATTGGTTGATTTAATCAGCCAATCGGATTGAAGTTCAATCCGATTGGCTGATTGGATCAGCCAATAGAATTGACGTCGCATTCTATTGGCTGATCCAATCAACCAATCGGATTGAACTTCAATCTGATTGGCTGATTAAATCAACCAATCTGATTTTTCCTACCTTAATTCCGATTGGCTGATAGAATCCTATCAGCCAATCGGAATTTGAGGGATGTCATCTTGGATGACGTCATTTAAAGGACCAGCCATTCGTCGGGTAGTCGTCGGCCGAGAAGGATGTTCTGCGCCGGAGGTCTTCAAGATGGAGCCGCTCATCGCCGGAAGGATGAAGATAGAAGATGCCACTTGGATGAAGATTTCTGCTGGATGGAGGACCTCTTCTGCCCCGATTGGATGAAGACTTCTGCCCGGCTGGAGGACCACTTGTGCCCGGATCGGATGAAGAGTTCGGCCCGGCTGGGTGAAGACGGCTCAAGGTAGTGTGATCTTCAATGGGGTAGTGTTAGTTTTATTTAAGGGGGGATCGGGTGGGTTTTAGAGTAGGGGTGTGTGGGTGGTGGGTTGTAATGTTGGGGGGTATTGTATTTCTTCTTTTTACAGGTAAAAGAGTTGATTACTTTGGGGCAATGCCCCGCAAAAAGCCCTTTTAAGGGCTGGTAAAAGAGCTGGATTACTTTGGAGCAATGCCCCGCAAAAGGACCTTTTAAGGGCTATTTGTAATTTAGTTTAGGGTAGGGAGATTTTATTATTTTGGGGGCTTTTTTATTTTATTAGGGGGCTTAGATTAGGTGTAATTAGATTAAACTTCTTGTAATATTTTTTATTTTTTGTAATTTAGTGTTTGTTTTTGTAATATAGTTTAGTTTATTTAATTGTATTTTATTTTAGATAATTGTAGTTAATTTATTTAATTAATTTATTGATAGTGTAGTGTTAGGTGTATTTGTAACTTAGGTTAGGATTTATTTTACAGGTAATTTTGTAATTATTTTAACTAGGTAGCTATTAAATAGTTATTAACTATTTAATAGCTATTGTACCTAGTTAAAATAAATACAAAGTTACCTGTAAAATAAATATAAATCCTAAAATAGCTACAATGTAATTATTAATTATATTGTAGCTATCTTAGGGTTTATTTTATAGGTAAGTATTTAGTTTTAAATAGGAATAATTTAGTTAATAATATTAATATTATTTAGATTTATTTAAATAATAATTAAGTTAGGGGGTGTTAGGGTTAGACTTAGGTTTAGGGGGTAATACATTTAATGTAGGTGGCGGCAGTGTAGGGGGGCCAGATTAGAGATTAATATATTTAAAGTAGGTGGCGGCGGTGTAGGGGGGTCAGATTAGGGGTTGATATATTTAATGTAGGTGGCGGCGGTGTAGGGGGGTCAGATTAGGGGTTGATATATTTAACGTAGGTGGCGCAGGGTCCGGGAGCGGCGGTTTAGGGGTTAAACACTTAATTTAGGTGCAGCTGGGTCCGGGAGTGGTGGTTTATGGGTTAATACATATAATGTAGGTGGCGGTGGGCTCCGGGAGCAGCGGTTTAGGGGTTAATACATATAATGTAGGTGGTGGTGGGCTCCGGGAGTGGCGGTTTAGGGGTTAAAAACTTTATTTAGGTGGGGCGGGGTCCGGGAGCAGCGGTTTAGGGGTTAATACATATAATGTAGGTGGCGGTGGGCTCCTGGAGCGGCGGTTTAGGTGTTAATACATATAATGTAGGTGGCGGTGGGCTCCGGGAGCGGCGGTTTAGGGGTTAATACATATAATGTAGGTGGCGGTGGGCTCCGGGAGCGGCGGTTTAAGGGTTAATAATTAGGCTTATTGAGTTGTGGGGGGTTGTCGGTCTAGGGGTTAATACATTTATTATTAGGAGTGAGAGGGGGGATTGCGGATATAGGGGTATACGTGTCGGGCTTATTTTTGGGAGGCGTGTTAGACAATTACGGGAGATTTTATACTTTAGTTAGTTTTTTTAGGCGCTGGCAGTTTCTAAAGTGCCGTAAGTCACTGGCGACTCCAGAAATTTAGTTACGCTCATTTCTGGACATCGCTAGTTTGTCCAACTTACGGCACTTTAGCAACTGCCGGTGGGGTATATGTAATACCCCGATGTGCGAGGTGAAACTATGGGCGGCGCGGGTTCCCTCGCTTGCGCCGAAAACTACGCCATATATCGGCCCGCGCCCCAGATGTCTTTTGCCTCTGGTTGTGAAAACTAACTAAATAAAATTGCTGGTCATAGGGGAAGTTGGGGCAGCAGATATCTTAGAGGATCATCCATAATGCGTCATTTCATTGTCTTGATTCCCCACAAATTTGTTACCAATTATTAATTATTGTCCACATAAATAATTATTTTTTCTCTTTTAACACTTAAAGGGACAGTCTAGTCAAGATTAAACTTTCATGTGAATGCCATTTGTATCTTGGCATGATGGGCTTACTGGTTATGATTGCACAGAGTCTCAGTTTGGTGTTCTCTTAAAACAATACGGAGACTACTGGTTTTTATTACATAGACTTATAATATATTTTAGAATTTAACAGTGCTGTACTGAAATGGTAAAGCGTGAACCTGTTCCTTCACAACATGCTATCAGCATAGAAGATGTTTAAACATCATGCCTCCATGACTGGGTTTTTATAGGGGACAATACATGCTAAGTCCAAACACGTTTACCACAGTGTATTTTACAGTACTTGTGACTACATTATTAAACTCACAATTCCCTGTTGGTAGTAGGAAACAAACAATACACAGGCAGAAAACAGAGCATACTAACATAATATAAAGGGAAAACATGCTAAAACAAAAGGTGCAGTCGGCAACACCAAAACTAATGCCGGATAACGTGGAATCTGATTCTTGCCGTATGGCTCGCAGAAACATTGGCTAATCTGTGAATATGTCACAGCTTTCTTCAAAGTGGGCCAGCAGTGGTGTGGGCGAGTATAAAAAGTATAGAAGATTTTTAACCATTTCAGGCACAATTGTACCAAAAAGTAAAGGTACCAATAAACACGAGTTCAGATATCTATAAAATTATCCCTATTGATCATGTACCACCTTCCACAGATTATGATCGTCTGATTAAACTCAGGCAATTAGAAACATATTGGATACACAAACTTAAAACCTTGTATCCATTAGGCTTAAATGCTAATGTAGATTTGGCAGCCTTCACATAAATTATCACTTTTATACAGGTTACATTTATATCTAACATGAGATTTAGCTTTTAGGGTCTAGTACATCATATTTTCTTATATTTTTTGATATACATTAACAAACACTACCATATGTTGATACCACTACATTATATCTCTCTTATTTCTTTTTCTCTTCTTTGTCAGTCTTCAATAATATATTGCATTAATGCAATTTAGACACATATAGAATATGTTATGTTTCCATACACTTATATTTATGTGTATATGCCCATGACGAGCATGTCCACATAGTTGTGTATATGTATGCACTTGTCTATCCGGTTCTAAACCTAATAGTTCAAGCACCTATATAGTTTCATATTATATTATATTTTACATACCTGATTTATATTATTTTCTACGATACACTATTTTGCACATTTCATCTTTTTGAATGTTTGATTATTCATCAATACATACACCTACAATTGTTTATATACATTCTGGATACACTTTTTAGTCTATTTGGTTGTTGTATATGATTGGAAACAATAACATAATTCCTAAATATATTTCTGCCCCAATATATAGCATAAACTTTCAAGATAGCTTTACCAATTTCTTGTTCGCCTAACATACAGAAGGTCCCAAGTTCGAGTCCAGTGGAGTCCCAAATATAGTGGAGCCATAAAATAAAATATATATAAACACATATATTTTTTACAATTTTATATGTCACTTATTTATAGTAAGCATTTGTCACGAACATTTCTTTTTTAGTTTTATATTTATAAGAAAATTCCTTTTAGTTTGGTTTTAAAAATTAGAGTCATTTATTAAAAAGACCAAATAAGATTATCTTCTAGACATTGTGAGACATGTAGATCAATTTATATATTTTGTATCAATACTATTCCTTTTTGCAAGAAATTCAAACAAGACATAAAGGTAGCCTTTTGATTTTTCCATTGCCTAGCACACATTAGGTCCTGGGTTCGAATCCAACCAGGAGATGAGATATACATATGTCCAGCTTACTATGAGATATTTTATTTTTTTCCAGATATATTTGGTAATTGCGAATAGGATTTTTTATATACTTTTTATTTAAGTGTTATCTGTGTGGTCACAATTGTTCAAACCAATTTATACAATGTATCAAAAGTTAAATGTTTTTGCAATTGCGACATTGTTAATAGAGTTGACCTTTTGTTTCAATTCCGGGTCACTGTGGGTTTAAATAGATCTCTATTGTTAACTATGATTATGCCTGATGAAACGGTCTGGAATAGACTGAGAAACGCGTTGCAAAATAAATACTGTTTGTTTTATTCCACGACCCGATATTTTTGCTTCTTTCCACGATCCACTTGTTTTTGAAACAGGACTTTTACCACGGAACCTTTCATACACTGACACTGTCAGTTTTGGAAAAAAGTCTCGGTGGCGTGAGTGCAGCAGGAGAACACCTATCAGCTTGCAGCTCACCTGGTCCGGCCATTGGCCCTAAAAAACTTGGGTGCTACTTTCTAGACGCCTATCTGGATTCCACAGGTCCTCTGGGTGAGACCTCCAGCGTACTGACTGCTGGAATTTGAATGTCAGCCTGCTTTATCGCACCTTATTCATTTAAGGTGCCACTTTCCTTGTGAGTAGTTTTTTGCACATCACTTTTATATTTGTTGTTTGAACCATTCACACTATGTTGGCGCCCCTTGTTTATCTTCCATTCTAGACACCCTGACCCATCGCACCGCGGGACACAAGAGGAGCACGCCAAACACCTGAACACATCACCGTTCACATATTAGGATTGGACACTTATTTTTTACATCACAGCAATTTTTGGGACATTGATAAGTACTTTTTTTATATATTTTACTCATCGCCACAAATATCATTGTTTATCTGTGATATCTGATTATTTCAATGTATCACTAATATTATACACAAATTGTCCTGAGCACTTGTTTTACACACAATTTATTTTCGTCATTATTATAAATTTTTCACACATACCAAACACTGTGCTGTTTATAACAATAATTTTTTTATTTATGCATACGGGTACAAACCCAATCATAAAGTGTTAGGTCCTACTTTGATAACCTGTGTTCCAAGCGCATCCTCTTAAGTTTTTTCCTCCTCAGGAATTTCTTTTTATACATTTTCAACATGAATTTCATATTTGTTTTTAATGCATGCTTTGTTTACCATCACTTTGTAATGCTCGTGGGATATTTCCCTATCAGACCAATCCTGGCCATTAGTCTACTTATCCCAGCGTCAAGTGGCAAGATAAGGAAATATCCCAGAACAAAAGAAGAAATAACAAATGAGGATGCAAGCCAATACTCACAGTGGAGATGAGACCAAAGGGTAATGCAGAGTGGTGAATAAAGCAAAGTCCGGCAACAGGTAGGCAATCCAAAGAATCAGCAGTTCAGGGGTTAAACAGGAGAGTGGTCAGGAAGAAGCAAAGTTTGGCAACAGTAAAGCAATCCAGAGTATCAGCAGTTCAGGGGTTAATCAGAAGAGTGGTCAAAGACAAGCAAAGTTCAGCAACAATAAAGCGATCCAGAGTATCAGCAGTTCAGGGGTTAAACAGTAGAGTGGTCAAAGACAAGCAATGTTCAGCAACAGTAAAGCGATCCAGAGTATCAGCAGTTCAGGGGTTAAACAGTAGAGTGGTCAAAGACAAGCAAAGTTCAGCAACAATAAAGCGATCCAGAGTATCAGCAGTTCAGGGGTTAAACAGTAGAGTGGTCAAAGACAAGCAATGTTCAGCAACAAAGGCAATACAGCAGTTCAGGGGTTAATCAGATATGAATATTAAATGCCATACAAGTCAAAAGTCGTCAGGACTGTTTTGTGTCCCCAGTTCACAGATTTTAAGGTCTTTGCTTGTGTTTACATTTTCAACAAAAAAACAAAACATTTTATAGCTAACCCTGGTGTCTTCTCTGTTTTGTGTTAGAGTGTGGAATCATTTAATGACTTCTTAACAGTTAAAATGATACATGGTAAAATATATAGATTATTAGTTCAGCTCAAGAAGAAGGATAGGAAAGTGGAATAAATAGTCAGCTCATGTCTATCAATTTTAATACATTTTATTTGTCCAATAAAGTTATAATAATATTTATTTTATGACAAGGGAAGAATCTCCATATTTTGTGAATGCTCCTCCAAGACTGAGAACATTTTGAAAAATATACAGAGAGTGCAGAATTATTAGGCAAGTTGTATTTTTGAGGATTAATTTTATTATTGAACAACAACCATGTTCTCAATGAACCCAAAAAACTCATTAATATCAAAGCTGAATAGTTTTGGAAGTAGTTTTTAGTTTGTTTTCAGTTATAGCTATTTTAGGGGGATATTTGTGTGTGCAGGTGACTATTACTGTGCATAATTATTAGGCAACTTAACAAAAAACAAATATATACACATTTCAATTATTTATTTTTACCAGTGAAACCAATATAACATCTCAACATTCACAAATATACATTTCTGACATTCAAAAACAAAACAAAAACAAATCAGTGACCAATATAGCCACCTTTCTTTGCAAGGACACTCAAAAGCCTGCCATCCATGGATTCTGTCAGTGTTTTGATCTGTTCACCATCAACATTGCGTGCAGCCTCCCAGACACTGTTCAGAGAGGTGTACTGTTTTCCCTCCTTGTAAATCTCACATTTGATGATGGACCACAGGTTCTCAATGGGGTTCAGATCAGGTGAACAAGGAGGCCATGTCATTAGATTTTCTTCTTTTATACCCTTTCTTGCCAGCCACGCTGTGGAGTACTTGGACGCGTGTGATGGAGCATTGTCCTGCATGAAAATCATGTTTTTCTTGAAGGATGCAAACTTCTTCCTGTACCACTGCTTGAAGAAGGTGTCTTCCAGAAACTGGCAGTAGGACTGGGAGTTGAGCTTGACTCCATCCTCAACCCGAAAAGGCCCCACAAGCTCATCTTTGATGATACCAGCCCAAACCAGTACTCCACCTCCACCTTGCTGGCGTCTGAGTCGGACTGGAGCTCTCTGCCCTTTACCAATCCAGCCACGGGCCCATCCATCTGGCCCATCAAGACTCACTCTTATTTCATCAGTCCATAAAACCTTAGAAAAATCAGTCTTGAGATATTTCTTGGCCCAGTCTTGACGTTTCAGCTTGTGTGTCTTGTTCAGTGGTGGTCGTCTTTCAGCCTTTCTTACCTTAGCCATGTCTCTGAGTATTGCACACCTTGTGCTTTTGGGCACTCCAGTGATGTTGCAGCTCTGAAATATGGCCAAACTGGTGGCAAGTGGCATCTTGGCAGCTGCACGCTTGACTTTTCTCAGTTCATGGGCAGTTATTTTGCGCCTTGGTTTTTCCACACGCTTCTTGCGACCCTGTTGACTATTTTGAATGAAACGCTTGATTGTTCGATGATCACGCTTCAGAAGCTTTGCAATTTTAAGAGTGCTGCATCCCTCTGCAAGATATCTCACTATTTTTGACTTTTCTGAGCCTGTCAAGTCCTTCTTTTGACCCATTTTGCCAAAGGAAAGGAAGTTGCCTAATAATTATGCACACCTGATATAGGGTGTTGATGTCATAAGACCACACCCCTTCTCATTACAGAGATGCACATCACCTAATATGCTTAATTGGTAGTAGGCTTTCGAGCCTATACAGCTTGGAGTAAGACAACATGCATAAAGAGGATGATGTGGTCAAAATACTCATTTGCCTAATAATTCTGCACTCCCTGTATTTAAAGTAGAACATTTCAAATGTAGAACACTCTGGCAGCCAAAGATGAGGGTGTTATGTAGTTAAAGGGACACTGAACCCTAAAAATTATTTTGTGATTCTGATAGATCATGCAATTTTAAGCAACTTTCTAATTTACTCCAATTATCATTTTTTCTTCGTTCTCTTGCTATCTTTATTTGAAAAAGAAGGCATCTAAGCTTTTTTTTTTTTAGTTGATGACTCTGGACAGGACTTTTTTTATTGGTGGATGAATGTATCCACCAATCAGCAAGAACAACCCAGGTTGTTCACCAAAAATGGGCAGGCATTTAAACTTACATTCTTGCATTTCAAATAAAGATACCAAAAGAATGAAGAAAATGTGATAATAGGAGTAAGTTAGAAAGTTGCTTAAAATTTCATGCTCTATCTGAATCACGAAAGAAAATTTTTGAGTTCAGTGTCCCTTTAAACATCAGAGCTACTGTATGAGGCTTAATATACAAGATCAGAAGTTGTCCTATTAAATAACTACATAAATATGTTTACTTAAAGGGACATGAAACCCACATTTTTTATATTATGATTAAGATAGTGCATGTGATAATAAACAGCTTTCTAATGTACTTCTATTATCAAATTTTCTTCATTCTCTTTGTACTCTTTGTTAAAGGAGCAGCTATGCACTACTGAGAACTAAATGAACATATCTGGTGAACCAATGAAGAAAGGCATTGGTGTACAGCTACCAATCAGCAGGTAGCTTCCAGTAAGGCATTGCTTACTCTCCCAGTTAACTTATGCTTAAAATTGCGTAAATGATGATATAGTAAAGTGCCATATAACGGATGTGCATGTACCGTGACAGAAGCAAGATAAACGTTAATTCAGCCCCCGCTAAAGAAGGGGCTTAGGCAGAGAGAATTTCTATTACACTGAATGAGTGTGAATGTGTGAGCGGTTTCAGCAGAGAACTTTATAATTTCATATAGGGGAAATAGAAGCTTATAGCTACAATTCCTTAATTTTATATCAAATAGATTTAAAAGTTCATTCGCTGCTACTCAATTTTTAGCTCGATAATCGAAAGCTACTTTATCACCAATTCAATACTTTTTCTCTGCAGTTTTCATTGTGTCTGAAATATAACCTTATATCAGCCATTCTAGCCCTTCTATCTATGGAGGAATTGCCTCACATCAACACACAATTCAAATGTTTTTTCACTCTGGAGAGTTTGTGTATTTAAAGGGACACTGAACCCAAATTTTTTTCTTTCGTGATTCAGATAGAGCATGCAATTTAAAGCAACCTTCTAATTTACTCCTATTATCAATTTTTCTTCATTCTCTTGCTATCTTTATTTGAAAAAGAAAGTTCAGACCCTGGACAGCACTTGTTTATTGGTGGATGAATTTATCCACCAATCAGCAAGGACAACCCAGGTTGTTCATCAAAAATGGGCCGGCATCTAAACTTACATTCTTGCTTTTCAAATAAAACTACCAAGAGAATGAAGAACATTTGATATTAGGAGTAAATTAGAAAGTTGCTTAAAATTGTCTGTTCTATCTGAATCACAAAATAAAAAAATTGGGTTCAGTGTCCCTTTAAACTAGTATGATTGTATAGTGATCCAATAAAGATAAGGTATGAATGAATATTCAGTGAACTTTCCTGTATTATGAACTTTTGTTTCTATTTGAATCT
This sequence comes from Bombina bombina, assembly GCF_027579735.1. Classification (NCBI taxonomy): domain Eukaryota; kingdom Metazoa; phylum Chordata; class Amphibia; order Anura; family Bombinatoridae; genus Bombina; species Bombina bombina. Next base: position 150,511,036 of record NC_069503.1, read on the forward strand.
CTCTATATACAATTGCGGGGTAAGCACTTTCTTTTGTTGTTACACACCCTGTAACTCATCTACTTGTGAGTCTTCTTAGTGCGGTGTTACCCTCCTACAGGTGCTTTTGATTTGATATGAATTATAATATATAACACTTCTAGGCAAAAATAAACTGGTACTACGTTATTTACCTTTCCTTCCCACTGTTCCTGAGCCTATCAAGGTATAAATTTCCATAAAGGATACAAAGAGAATGAAGCAAATGATATAATAGAAGTCAATTGGAAAGTAGTTTAAAATCACATGCTCTATCTGAATCATGAAATACATTTCTTGGGTTGTATTTCCCTTTAAGAAATTAAGTCACACAGTGGTTAGGTACCTAAAGTTTGCTATCTGGGTAGAACTGATCTTTGCATACGTAAAATAAAGCATATGCCATCTGATGTAACTAAATTAGAGTCAATAATGAGGATGCTGATGTCCAAGATCCAACATTTCATTATGGCTGCAAAAAGCATTCACTGTTAAATGTCCATTTTCATCTGTTTATAATTTTGTAGTTTAGACAGTGGCAATCTCGGGTCATACAAGGACAATGATAGGTAAGTAAATTCCACACATAGTGCACAGAGCAAACAGACATCATTATCTGTGTAAGTTAGGGTTGCCACCCGTCCCTTAAAATACAGAACACTTCCAGTTTTTGAACGTTACCTTCGTTTTCAAATGTTTATAATTCGATCAAATATTCACGTTCAAAATTTCGAATGTAACATTCAATGTAACAATTACTATTCAGAAGCTCAATAGTTTATGTGGTATTTGTATAATATATACAAATATATCAATCTAAATGTTTATGTTTTGAATATTGCATCATTTGCATATTACATTTCAAGAAAGCATTAGAAATACTATTCAATTAAACGAATGTTAGAATGTTGTTCAAACATTTCCCCCTGTTTTTGTCTGTACAATTTTGTCGTATTGTTTCTCCATTGTACAGTTATCCTTGTACCCATGGGCAGCGTTGCGGAATCTGTTAGAGCTTTATAAATAAAGAATAATAATAAACATTCGAAATTCGAAATGAACGAGCAAATGTGTTAAAATTGGTTTCATTTTTCGAATGTTGCAAAACATTCGCCCATCCCTAGTGAGTACACAGAAGAGTACTAGGCGGCCTCATAGGTGTTCCTGAAGGGAGGATTAGAGGGTGTAAATGCCCCGCCCCAGAAGAGCTTCTTACATGTAAACATGAGTACCCACTTTAGTCTCTGTTTGATACAATAAACCACCATTTCTACAGAGACAATAGTAAGAGAGTAAGTGCTGGGCAAGTGTACAGCCACCAACTCTCTCCAGGTGTATATGTTAAACGGACAGTCAAGTCCAAAAAAACTTTCATGATTTAAATAGGGCATGTAATTTTAAACAACTTTCCAATTCTATCACCAATTTTGCTTTGTTCTCTTGGTATTCTTAGTTGAAAGCTAAACCTAGGAAGTTCATAGGCTAATTTTTTAGACCTTGAAGGCCACCTCTAATCTGAAAGCATTTTGACAGTTTTTCACCACTAGAGGGCGTTAGTTTATGTGTTTCATATAGAAAACATTGAGCTCACACACGTGAAGCTCCTAGGAGTGAGCACTGATTGGCTAAAATGCAAGTCTGTCCAAAGAAATGAAATAAGGGGGCAGCTTGCAGAAGCATAGATACAAGGTAATCACAGAGGTAAAAAGTATATTATTATAACTGTGTTGGTTATGCAAAACTGGGGAATTGGTAATAAAAGGATTATCTACCTTTTTAAACAACAAAAATTCAGGTGTTGTCTGTCCCTTTAAGAGCATGTTTTTTTAACTCAAACCCCTCCCCCCCATAAAAAAAAATATGCAGGTGCCTATGTCAAACTTGTTTATATGCCACTGGTATTTCTAAAAATTAAAAAAAAGTAGTCTATTTATCTGCTAATTGTTTAAACCCTTTTTTCATGTTTCCTAATTGGCAAAATAAGAATTTGTTAAAAAAAAAAAGATAAAAAGGTAAAATGCAAAATCTACTGCAAAAATATTGTATGAAATTTGAACTGGAGGTAAATTTTATGGGACCCAAAAAATGCATACTTGGGTATGCTCAAGGGCAGCAACTGTGAGCTAGCTGAACCTATCGGGTGAGCCAATGTATTAGTGTGTGTTTAATAGCCATAAGTTTATATGCTGCCTTAATGGCTTCTAAATGATTAATCAGTAAGATTTGTAAATAAAACAATTACATAATCTACAGAGATTTTAACACAAATAATGTCTAGTGAAGAATATTTGCTTAAATAACAGTCAGGTAGATTACGAGTTATGCGTGCTATAGGGTTTTTAACGAACACAACAAAAGTTGCGTTATTTCATCCTCCATAACGCAGCCATTACAAGTTTTGAAACAGCCGGCTTTTGCATGCGATATGGTTGCGTTGAGCTCCATGCCGCACAAAATACAAGCGCTGTTTTGACGTGCTCGTGCACGCTTTCCCCATAGACATCAATGAGGAGAGCGGGTTAGAAAAAAACCTAACACCTGAAGCGCGGAATGAAAAAGCTCTGTAACGCAGCCTCATTGATGTCTATGGGGAAAAAAAAGTAACGTCTAAACCTAACACCCTAACATAAACCCTAAGTCTAAACACCCCTAATCTGCTGCCCCTGACATCGCCAACACCTACATAATGTTATTAACCCCTAATCTGCCCCTCCCGATATCGCTGCCACCTAAATAAATCTATTGACCCCTAATCTGCCTCTCCCGATATCGCCGCCACTATACTAAAGTTATTAACCGCTATTCCCTCGCACCCCAACATCGCCCACACTATTATAAATCTATTAACCCCCTATTCTGCCACTCCCCGAATCGCTGCCACTAAATAAAGTGATTAACCCCTAAACCTCTGGCCTCCCACATCACTACCACTAAATAAACCTATTAACCCCTAAACCACCAGCCCCCCTCATCACAACAACCTAAATTAAACTATTAACCCCTAAACCTAATCCTAAACCTAACCCTAATGCTAAACCTAACCCTAACCACTAAACCTAACACCCCCTAACTTTAACATAATTAAAATAGAGCTAAATTAAAGTTACAATTATTAACTAAATAATACCTATTTAAACTAAATACGGAATTTGGCGGCGCTATACAAATAAATGATAATAATAATACTTTCCAGTAAAATAAACCTAAACTAGCTACAATATAACTAATAGTTTAGCTAGCTTAGGTTTTATTTTTATTTCACAGGTAAGTTTGTATTTATTTTAACTAGGTAGACTAGTTAGTAAATAGTTATTAACTATTTACTAACTACCTAGTTAAAATAAATACAAACTTACCTGTGAAATAAAACCTAAGCTGCCTTACACTAAAACCTGACATTACAAAAAAATAAAAAAACCTACCATTACAAAAATAAAAAACACTAAAAGTACAAAAAATAAAAAAAAACTACCATTACAAAAAAATAACGAAATTATCCAAAAAAAAATAATAATTATTTCTATTCTAATACCTTTTAAAAAAAAATAAAATACCCACGACAAAATAAAAAACTCTAATCTATAATAAACTACCAAGGGCATTTTTGTGGACCCTTAAAAGGGCCTGTTGTAGGGCATTTCCTTAAAGATCACAGCTCTTTTCCTACAAAAGAAAAACTAACACCCCCTAACAGTATAAAACCCCCACCCCCCAAACACACAAAATAAAAATAAAGTAAAACCTAATCTACCCATTACCCTGAAAAGGTCATTTGAATGGGCATTGCCCTTAAATGGGCATTCAGCTCTTTTTCCTGCCCTTAAAAGGGCATTCAGCTCTTTTATGAAATGCCCAACCCCTAATCCAAAAATAAAAACCCACCCCAAAACGGAAAAAAAATTACACAAAATAACAAACGAATTATCCAAAATAATAAAAATTATTCATATTCTAATACCCATTTTAAAAAAACACCCCAAAATAAAAGAATCCTAATCTAGAATAAACTACCAATAGCCCTTAAAAGGGCCTTTTGTAGGGCATTGTCCTAAAGATATCAGCTCTTTTTCTGAAAAACATACAAAGACCCACTAACATTACAAACCCCCACCTCCCCAAACTTACAAAATAAAAAAAAACTATCTAAAAAACCTAATCTACCCATTGCCCTGAAAATGGGATTTGTATGGGCATTTAGCTCTTTTGCTGCCCTTAAAAAGGCATTCAACTCTTTTAAGAGTGCCCACCCTAATCTAAAAAAACCCACCCCAAAAAACCTTAAAAAAACTAACACTAACCCCTCTATAGGTACTCACAGTTGTTGAAGTCCCGCTCAAATGCTCTTCATCCCAGCGGCTCCATCTTCATCCAGATGGCTCCATCTTTATCCATCGCGAGGCATCTTCTTCATCCCTGCGGAGGCAGAACGGCGATGCACGAAGGCGGAGGTCCAGGCGAAGGTCCAAGGCGGAGGTCTAAGGTGGAGGTCCAGGCGGAGTGCTAGGAGTTTTTAAACTTTCTTGGGTGGGTTTTTTTTTTAGTTTAGGGTTTGGGCATTTCTTAAAAGAGCTATATGCCCTTTTCACGGCAATGCAAAAGAGCTAAATGCCATTTTAAGTGCAATGCCCATACAAATGCCCTTTTAAGGGCAGTGGGTAGCTTAGGTTTTTGTTAGAGTTAGGTTTTTTATTTTGGGGGGTTAGTTGGGTGGTGGGTTTTACTGTTGGGGGGTCTTTGTGGTTTTTTTACAGGAAAAAGAGCTGTTAAACTTAGGGCAATGCCCTACAAAAGGCCCTTTTAAGGGCTATTGGTAGTTTATTGTAGGCTAGGGTTTTTTTAATTTTGGGTGGGCTTTTTTATTTTTATAGGGCTATTAGATTAGGTGTAATTCTTACTTAATTTTAGAGTAGTGTTAGGATTTTTTTAATGTGTATTTTAGTTTTCTTTAATTGGTAGTTAGTTTAATTGTAGTGTAATAGTTATATTAGTTTAATTGTTAATTTAAACTTAGTTTTTTTTAATTTGACAGGAAAGTTTTAATTTAATTTAAGATAGGGAAATTGTAATTTTAATATAAAGTTAGGGGGGCGTTAGGTTTAGGGGTTACTAGTTTAAATTAGTTTATTGCAATGTGGGGGGCTTTCACTTTAGGGGTTGGTTAATAGTTTAATTTTGTATATTTCATTGTGGGGGGCTTGCGGTTTAGGTTTAATAGGTTTATTATAGTGGCGGAGTGGCGGGGAGTGGGCAATGTTGGGGTGCGGGGGAATAGGGGTTAATAACTTTAGTATAGTGGTGGTGATGTCAGGGAGCAGCGGAATAGGGTTTAATAAATTGTATTAGTGGGGGAGATGTTGGGAGCGGCAGATTAGGAGTTAATAACCTTAATATAGTATTTTTTATGCGGGAAGGCCTCGGTTTAGGGGTTAATAGGTAGTTTATGGCTGTTTAGTGTACTTTGTGACAGTTTAGTTATGAGTTTAATGTAACAGTTTTGTAGCGTAAAACTCATAACTACTGGTCTCAGATTGCGGATTGGATCTTGTCGGTATAGGCTGCAACGCAAGCTTTTTAGCCTCACCGCAAAACTTGTAATGGCTGCGCTATGGAATTCCCATGAAAAAACATAATTTTTACATGTGCGGGACTGACGTTGCGTTACAGGCTAAAAGGCTTGCGGTACAGTTATACCGACAAGACTCGTAATGGCTGCAGTGCTGTTTTAACACTGAAATTACCAATTTTTCAGCGTTAAAACACAAACGCAAAACTTGTAATCTAGGTGATTGAAAATATAGGTAATGTTGAGTAATGATAATGACATAGTGATAGAATTTAAGTAATTTCGATATTTTTTATGACTCAGCTATTTTTGCAATCTTATATACCTCAACTGTTAAAATGCTGGATGACTCTGTTAGGTATTTATGTCAATCAGAAATGAATTGATCCCTTAAATTGGCCTTTAAAATAATGTGAGGAAAAGTAAAGTTTTGCTAAAGGAAAACAAAAAAAAAAAACTAGACCAGGAGAGAGGCACCAAGGGGTTAACTGGTTAAAAACCTGTCACCAGGAACAGCTGAGCGGATCATGTCGGACAGACATTTGATAAATTGGCCCCTAAGGCTTACATGCTAGGGGGGTTCATGGCGGATAGCAATGGAGGAGAGGAAACTGTTATTAGGAAAGGTTAGTGTAGGTTGTATGCATCAGTGAACAGTAGAGTCTTTAGAGAGCGCTTGAAGCTTTCAAAATTAGGGGAGAGTCTTGTGAAGCGAGGCAGAGAGTTCCACAAGATGGGAGCCAGTCTGTAGAAGTCCTGTAGATGGGAATGTGAGGAGGTAACAAGAGAGGAGGAGAGTAGGAGGTCATGAGCAGAGCGAAGGGGACGGGAGGGAGAGTATCTGAGACAAGGAGGCCTATCTATCAAGCTCCGAATGGAACTTGATGCCCCGTGTTTCTGGCGAGTCTTCAGACTCGCCAGAAACAACAGTTATGAAGCAGCGGTCACAAAGACCGCTGCTCCATAACCTGTCTGCCTGCTCTGAGCAGGCAGACAGACATCGCCGGAAATCAACCCGATCGAGTACGATCGGGTTGATTGACACCCCCTGCTGGCGGCCCATTGGCCGCAAATCTGCAGGGGGCGGTGTTGCACCAGCAGCTCTTGTGAGGTGATCAGGTCCGCCAGACTTTCTTAAATAGGGGCCAAGGTCTGAGATAAAGGGGGGAGCAGTGCAGTTGAGGGCCTTGTATGTCAGAGTCAGAATTTTGTGTTTATTCAATCAATAATATATATTTGTCTAGAGTGGGGGAGCAAATAAATCTAAATAACCTGGAACACAAATGTGTATGCTAAACATACAGTATTGTCTCTGATACATAAACATTATGTAAATTAGCGGTATATAAAAGTTATGGGACGAAGCTGCGGCATAAACGTCTGAAATCTGCTGCTACACTTTGCATTCGGTCATGTTATATTTTGTGTTGTAGCATGTCTTTTTCTAGGGAGTGGTGCGTCTGAACCATGCGATGGTGCAGCAGATTTTTACATCTCTAATTATCATCTCGATCACTATAGCAATGATAAAAGGAAAATTAGAAAATTACCCCTTTCAACTTTTCTCCAATTAGAGAGAATGTCCTGATCTCTTTAAAAGTTACTGTCAAACGAGTTTTAGTATGGTTCAGTAAGCCATCTGACACATGTTTGTATATCTTATGTACAGTAGCTTAAACCAGCAAAGAACCGTTCTCCTGCCAGCTACTTTATTTTGCCCAGAGCTAGACAGGTGTGATCAAGAAAAAAAAAACATATTACAAGTATTTTGCTGGAAATACAGGTGTTTGCAAAGGCAAAAGAATTTTTTTTTAGCTATTATTTTATTTTATTTTTTACATTTTGTAGAACAATGTTTAAAAGATGTGGCTCATTGTGGATCATATAAATAGCTAAAGGCAAATTATCCGAAGGAAAAATATTTTAAGCAGGAATTATTGTATGAACTGATTAGATTTTACATTTATTGACTAATCTGATGAACCTGATGTTCAATTTGAGCTAGCTCGGTGTAAGATAGTATTGTGTGCTATGGGGCCGATTTATTAAAGTGCGAGCGGACATGATACGATGTAGCGTATCATATCCCCCGCACATCGATAAATGCAGACAGCATACGCTGTCGGCATTTATCATTGCACAAGCAGTTCTGGTAAACTGCTTATGCAATGTTGCCCCCTGCAGATTTGCGGCCAATCGGCCGCTAGCAGGGGGTATCAATAAGCCCGATCAAATAGGATCGGGTTGATTGATGTTCACAGCCTCACAGCAGGCGGACAAGTTATGGAGCAGCTTCATAACTGCTGTTTCCGACGAGCAGACTGCCCCCTTGTTTCAGTTCTTTTGACAGACTTGCATTTTAACCAATCAGTGCTGACACCTAGGTAACTCCACGGTTGTGAGCGCAATGATATCTATATGGCACACATGAACTAACACCCTCTAGTTGTAAAAAAAATGCATTCATATAAGAGGTGGCCTTCAAGGGCTAAGAAATTTGAATATGAGCCTCCTAGGGTTAGCTTTAAACTATGAATACCAAGAGAACAAAGCAAAATAGATAAAAAGGTTTTTAAAATAGCATGCCCTATCTGAATCATGAAAGTATGTTTTTGACTAGATTGTCCCTTTAAAGGGACATGAACCCAAATTGTTTCTTTCATGATTCAAATAGAGCATACAATTTTAAACAACTTTCTAATTTAATTCTATTTTCTAATTTGCTTCATTCTCTTTGTATCCTTTGTTGAAAGGGCAGCAATGTACTACTGGTAGCTAGCTGAGCACATCTGTGAGCTAATTACAAAAGTCATATATGTGCAGACACCAATCAGCAGCTAGCTCCTATTAGTATAACAAAACGAAACTATAAATGAGTAGAATATAGGGGGAGCCAAATTATAATATTAAAAAAAATACAATAAAAACAACCAAAGAAAGTTTGTCTGATGAAACGGTCAGTGTTGTAGTCTGAGAAATGCTATAAAACATTACGCTATGTGGAGCCCCATTGTTCATTGTGTAGCTCCCATTAGTGCCTTTCCTGAGACTACCTAGGTATGATTTTAGACAAATGATACCAAGAGAAGGAAGGAAATAAGAGAACAGAATCTGAATCCTGAAAGAACATTTTTGGGTTTCATGTCCATTTAAAAGTTTTAAAAGTCATTTTTAGAAATGTAAATGCATTGTATATCAGCAATGCATAGCAAATGATCTCCATACAAAATAAATATGGTAACAGTATTGATATATCATTTTTATACAAGAATTAGTTTTATAGTCAAGGGGCATAAAGACTGAACAGACTCTTGAACTATAAATGTGCTACTGCACTGATGAAACAATCATTGTTTAGAGAAGTGTTTCTCAACTCCAGTCTTCAGGACCTTTATCAGGCCAGATATTCATTGTATCTTAAAGGGACAGTATACTGTAAAATAGTTTTTCCCTTAATGTGTTTACAATTGCTTTTTTTACCAAATGCAGAGTAAAAAATGTATGAAAATTAGCTTTTTAAGGTTTATTTCTGTATATTAAAGCTCTGATTTTGTGCTTTGAAGCCACAGCCTAATAAAATAGGTTGAGCTTGTAGGTATAATCAGATCTCATTACTTTATCACATTGTGTGCATATACCTGCTTCTTTATCTTATATCTGTCCTTAAAACAATCACCAATGCTTTGAGAGAACAATGTTAAATCAACATTTTATTGCCTTATCTCTGCTTTATCACACTGGGAGTGTAATTTCTTCTGCTGGCTGTGTTTACAAAGCTTATCTATGGCTGGTACGTGCGGCCACAAACTTTCAGAATAGGTGGGGATACCACATGCTAAATTAACAATTTCAAATGCCAATATAAGGGTAAAGGAGCTACTTGTAAACAATTTAATACACTCCAGCAGGTAAAGTGGATCATTGGGAACAAATTAAAGGGGAGAAATTTTTTGAGTAAACTGTCCCTTTAACTAGAGCACAGGTGAAATAATCAGCTGATCAGTAGCCATGGTAACTAACCTGCTCTCACCCTTCAGTTGATTATTTCACCTGTGCTCTAGTTAAGATATAATGAAAATCTGGCTGGTTAAGGGTCCTGAGGACTGGAGTTGAGAAATACTGGTTTAGAATACTGCAGGTCTAGAGTTGTCCACAAGATTGACTCCTGCCTCTCTGGGGCAGTGGGAAAAACACAATTTCAAGAGTCAAACTACAGGGAAAAAATGTAAAATAAAAGATGAAAAATACTTTGTAGATTTTGTTTAAATGCTGAAGATGTTTTTCATGGGGGAAGGTTCAGAGAGTTCTCAAAGCAAGGTCAGGAAGCTCAGCATGCAATTGGCTGCGTGAAGTCATCACTTGGTCTCACCATCTTAAAGCTGAGAAGGTTGCTTTTTTTGTTTCTTTGTTTTATTTTTATTTTTTTATGCATAACTAAAAATATTATAAAGAATTTGTTTATAGAGGAGATTTTGTTAAATCTCCCCATTGTCCAGCAGCGATGTAGCAGTGAGATATTTGTTTAACAAGTGAGTTTTATGACTCTAGGCCAATGTTTGACTGACAGAAGGATCTGTGGAGGATGGATTTTAAAGTATATGGCTTATTATATTTTCACATATATATATATAAGCATCCTCAGCAGTACGCATACTCCTCTGAATATACTACAGACCTGGCCAAAAGTTTTGAGAATGACACAAATATTACTTTTTACAAAGTCTGCTGCTTCAGTGTTTTTAGATCTTTTTGTCAGATGTTACTATGATATACTAAAGTATAATTACAAGCATTTCATAAGTGTCAAAGGCTTTTATTGACCATTACATTAAGTTTATGCAAAGGGTCAATAATTGCATTGTTGACCCTTCTTTTTCAAAACCTCTGCAATTCGCCCTGGCATGCTGTTGATCAACTTCTGGGCCACATCCTGACTGATGGCAGCCCATTCTTGCATAATAATGTTTGGAGTTTGTCAGAAAATGTGGGGGGCTTTTTTTTCTACTGCCTCTTAAGGATTGGCCACAAGTTCTCAATGGGATTAAGGTCTGGTGAGTTTCCTGGCCATGGACCCAAAATGTTGATGTTTTGTTCCCCAAGCCACTTAGTTATCACTTTTGCCTTATGACAAGGTGCTCCATCATTCTGGAAAAGGCATTGTTCGTCACCAAACTGTTCATGGATGGTTGGGAGAAGTTGCTCTTGAAGGATGTTTTTGTATTATTCTTTATTCATGGCTGTGTTCTTAGGCAAAATTGTGAGTAAGCCCACTCCCTTGGCTGAAAAGCAACCCCACACATGAATGGTTTCAGGATGCTTTACTGTTGGCATGACACAGGACTGATGGTAGCGCTCACCTTTTCTTCTCCGGACAAGGTTTTTTCCAGATCCCCCAAACAATCGGAAAGGGGATTCATCAGAGAAAATGACTTTACCCCAGTCCTCAGTAGTCCAATCCCTGTACCTGTTGCAGAATATCAGTCTGTCCCTGATGTTTTTTCTGGAGAGAAGTGGCTTCTTTGCTGCCCTTCTTGACACCAGGCCATCCTCCAAATGTCTTTGCCTCACTGTGCGTGAGATGCACTCATACCTGTCTGCTGCCATTCCTGAGCAAGCTCTGCACTGGTGGTGCCCTTATATCGCAGCTGAATCAACTTTAGAAGATGGTCCTGGCGCTTGCTGGACTTTCTTGGGTGCCCTGAAGCCTTCTTCAAGCACCAGGCTTCTTTTAAAGCTTCTGGTCTGTTATTCTAACTCAATCAGCATGACAGAGTGGTCTCCAGCTTTGTCTTCATCAACACTGACACCTGTGTTAACGAGAAAATCACTGACATGATGTCAGCTGGTCCTTTTGTGGCAGGGCTGAAATGCAGTGGAAATGTTTTTTGGGGATTAAGTTCATTTTCATGGCAAAGAGGGACTTTGCAATTAATCTGATCACTTTTCATAACATTCTGGAGTATATGCAAATTGACATCATAAAAACTGAGGCAGCAGACTTTGTGAAAATGAATATTTGTGTCATTCTCAAAACTTTTGGCCAGGACTGTAATCTGACCTGTAAAAAGTCTGATGGGCTTTAATTCTGTCAATTGATAAAACAGAGGTAGTTATCTTCAGTGTTCAGGGAAAGGTGAAATGTGACAAATTCCTTATTAATAAAATTATGTGAAACTCATATATACAATAAGCAACCTTCTGTATATACACATATTAACACATACATATAGATTATATAAGCATATACATATATATTTACAGGGAACACACAGTTCCCATAGACCGCAATCTAAAGGCACTTTTCAGTGCTGTTGTTTTTCTAATACCCACTCCCTTTAGACTCCAAAATACTGCCCAGTGCAGTTATTTTATTAAAAAAAAAAAATGTATGTTTACCTGATAAATTTCTTTCTTTACGGATATGGAGAGTCCATGATGACATTCCAATAACTAGTGGGAATATCAGTCCTGGCCAACAGGAGGAGGCAAAGAGCACCACAGCAAAGCTGTTAAGTGTCACTCCCCTACCCATAATCCCCAGTCATTAGACCGAAGGGAAATTGAAAAAGGAATAACACCAAGGTTTAGAGGTGCCTGATGTTTAGTCAAAAAAAAACTGTCTAAGATAAGGGTGGGGTCGTGGACTCTCCATATACGGAAAGAAATTTATCAGGTAAGCATAAATTTTGTTTTTCTTTCCTAAGATATGGAGAGTCCACAGCGTCATTCAAATTACTAGTGGGAACCAATACCCAAGCTAGAGGACATGGAATGAAAGGGAGGGAGAACAAGACAGGCAGACCTAAACAGAAGGCACCACTGCTTGAAGAACCTTTCTCCCAATAGAGGGCTCAGCCAAAGCAAAAATATCAAATTTGGAAAATTTGGAAAAAGTATGCAGAGAGGACCAAGTTGCAGCCTTGCAAATCTGTTCCACAGAGGATTCGTTTTTGAAAGCCCAAGAAGAAGAGACAGTCCTAGTGGAATGAGCCGTAATTCTCTCAGGAGGCTTCTGACCAGCAGTCTCATAAGCAAAATAAATTATACTTCTCAACCAGAGGGAAAGAGAAGTAGCAGTGGCCTTCAGACCCTTACGCTTTCCTGAGAAACAAACAAAAAGGGCAGAAAACTGGCGAAAATTCTTAGTCGCCTGTAGGTAGAATTTCAGAGCAAGCACAACATCCAAGTTGTGTAACAGACATTCTTTATGAGTAGAAGGAGAAGGACAGAGAGAAGGAACAACAATTTCCTGATTAATATTTTTATCCGAAGCCACTTTAGGGAGAAACCCAAATTTAGTATGAAGGACCGCCTTATCCACATGAAAGATAAGGTAAGGCGAATCACACTGCAAAGCCAAGAGATCGGGAACTCTATGAGCAGAAGAAATAGCGATAAGAAACAAAACCTTCCAAGATAACAACTTAATATCTATGGAATGCATTGGCTCAAATGGAGCCTGCTGCAAAACTTTAAGAACAAGGTTAAGGCTCCAAGGAGGAGCAACAGATGTAAATACAGGCCTGATTCTAACCAGGTCCTGGTAAAAAGATTGAACATCTGGCACATATGCCAGACGCTTATGCAAAAGGATAGATAGAGCAGAAATCTGACCCGTGAGAGAACTGACTGACAACCCTTTCTCCAGACCTTCCTGAAGAAAAGACAAAATTCTAGGAATCCTGACCTTACTCCAAGAGTAGTCCTTTGATTCACACCAATAAAGGTATTTGCGCCATACCTTATGGTAAATTTTACGAACAACAGACTTGCGAGCCTGTAGCATGGTCTCAATGACCGACTCCAAAAAACCACGCTTCAGAAAAACAAGATTTGGATGGAGGAAAGGACCCTGAGTTAGAAGGTCCTTCCTCAGAGGCAACCTCCAAGGTGGCAGATATGATGTCTCCTTGCAGGAGCTATTAGAATTACCGAAGCTCTCTCCTGTTCGATACGAGCAATGACTCGTGGAAAGAGTGCAAACAGAGGAAACAGATATGCTAGACCGAAAACCCAAGGAACCGCTAGAGCATTTATCAGAGTGGCCTGCGGGTCTCTTGACCTTAAACAGCAGCTTGGAAGCTTGGCGTTCTGCTGACACGCCATCAGATCCAACTCTGGTACCCCCCCCCCACTTGAGGGTTAACCTGGAGAACACCTCCAGATGGAGAGCCCACTCCCTGGGATGAAATGTCTGTCTGCTCAGGAAATCCGCCTCCCAGTTTACCACTCCTGGAATGTGGATGGCAGAAAGACAACAATTGTGAGTTTCCGCCCACTGAATAATCCGTGCCATCACCTTCATGGCTAAGGAACTCTGAGTTCCTCCCTGGTGGTTGATGTAAGCCACTGAGGTGATGTTGTCTGACTGAAACCTGATAAACTGCGCTAAGGACAATTGAGGCCAAGCCACCAGAGCATTGTAAATCGCTCTCAACTCCAAGATGTTTATGGGGAGAGCAGACTCCTCCCAAGTCCATAGTCCCTGCACCTTTAATGAGTTCCAGACTGCTCCCCAGCCTAGCAGGCTGGCTTTCGTGGTCACAATCACCCAGGAAGGTCTCCGAAAACATGGGCCCTGAGACAGATGTTCCATATCTGACATGTTCCATATCCCTCTCCAATATCAATTTGGATTATCTGAAATAATAAACTATCACACTCCTGTTCTCACTTGTTCATGCATATCCAGAGAAACTGACACAATTAAGTTTAAAGGTAGGTGTCACCTCCATGTTGTACACCAACGATAGTAGGGGAAAAACAAGCAAATCAGTAGTTCTGGGTTTCCTTCCAGGAGCCACTTAGATAAAGGCTGTGTTCCCATCAAAAACTTTGGATGTGTTGGTAACCAGCGTGCTGGAGAACCATAACCTGCTCAGGAGCAGACACCCCAGATTGCACCATATAGTGCTTCTCTATTATCAAAGCTGCCTGGGAACAGGTGTCCTCTTCCAAAAAGGTAAGTCTGGAGGATCCCTTTAAGGAAGCCAACAAACTGCAATTTGGATGCCAGTAATGCAGGAAGGTTGTAAGACTCAGTATCTTCTCTGTGAAAGTGTAATCCAGACACTCTCTGTTGGGTGGGCTGCTGAACATCCCTGAGCTCCTTGCATAGAGTGGAGCAGGAGTCCATTAAATGATCTAGGCAAGTCAAAAGCCTTGCCACAAGCGCGGTTACTACCGAGTCTGAATAATCAAGTATAGTAAATATAATTTGCTCTCCAGGGTAGAGAAGATGTCAAATTCTCTGAACGTTGCCATTCCCTGGCACAAACACTGCCAAGGTAAATAAGGATGGTAATGGATTTTTCCTGCAAAAATTTTCTGCAGAGCTCCAAAACCTTGCAGCCATCTTGGTTTGCTACCCACCGGAAGTCCTAATATCCTCTATATTAGTTTCACACATACCTGTTTCACCACCTTTTCCGTGACGAGATTTGTAAGACATTTTACAGCGGTATTTTGGAATGCATGCAACATTTAACTAACCATTTTTAAAATTAAATTCCTATGAACAACTAAATTTCTAATTCTGAAAGTTGTGGATTTTCCAGTTCTAAGAACTCAAAGGGCACTTTATAGATTTTACAAGACCAACAACACTGATACATATCTGTCCATGATTGGCCTTAGCAGAGATGATAAGGTAATGATTGGAAAACAATTTGGTAACAAAATGACTGTGGGTCATCTACTCCAGTATTCAAACAAACGTTCAAGTACAAGGTGCACCTTGTAATATACTCAAAGTGCAAAGCCTTACAATAAAATTGCACACCACTTATCTCAACATTCACCCAACAACATATTCTCCGACATAAGGTTTACCTCTATTCATGGGTACATTATTGCCATAGATTCAGGCTTCAGAAAGAGTCAAGCTTATACTGACATTCCATTCTATTCCTATACTGTATAGCTGAATCCTCTGTGTCTTCTTCCCTCTTTCAGATCAACTCTAGGGTAATCAGACTGGCCCTGGAAATTTTTGAAGACTAGCCCAGCCCCCCCTTGACCTTGCCAATCCCTTGCCCATTACCTTTCAGCTCCAGGAACAGAACAGCCTTGAATACTATGCTGCTCACAAGTCTCACTCCGTATCCATTCCTGGCTGGGAGTTGGCCAATCCGGCACTGATCAACTCCCATGGCTCACGTTAGTTGATGACGTCATCTTTACCTCCTGCTCGAAATCCAATCATAGGACAGTAGTCTCGGCACACTTGAAGCCTAATAGACCTTGCGGTGTGCTCTACTCCAAAAGGCCTTTCACACAATGTTGTGTACAAAGTAGGAAGAGCATTCTTGGCACATCTTAAAAACAAATTTATTGAATGTATTCGTAATTAAAAATGGACAGTACAACCATGACAGAGTGTATCAGGGCAGCATAACACCTCGACAAATATGCTTGCTAACGCGTTTCACTATGAGTACAGCTACAGCCAAAATGCATTATCAAGGCAGTTTTGCAAGGGTTTATGCTGGATCCTGACATGTTATCCTAAAGGGCCATTAAAAAAATAAAATTGCATAATCAAAAAGTGCATAATAAAGACACAATGTAATAGTATTTCCTGTGAATTATAAATGAGCAATCTAAATTGTTAATAAATTTCAGAATTTTCTTTAGCATGCCATATGTGTGTATGTGTGCATACATAGTGGACTAGATTACAAGTGGCATGCTATTTAGAAGTAAGCCTTTTGTGTGAATCAGGTAGTGTGCATAATACAAGTTGAAAGTAAAAAGTTAGTGCATAGTAACTTCAGTACTTCAGATATCATGACCGCACTAACACATTCGCCCAATAGACTTCAATGGAGAGCGTAGAAGAAATAAACTAACACTTATACTTGCATGCTAACCCAAAAGGAGTTATTAATATTTTAATATAGAATTGTTTTACAGTATCTATATTATTTAAAAATAACTATTAATATTTTTTAATACTTTATATGTAATATTCCAATAATGTGCCTTACGATAACTAAGTTCTCATGTGTGCTAACCCTACACCGCCTTAGACCTAAAGCGTGAAGTACGAATTGAGTTACACATATTTTCCATTCCTATGTTCTTCGCATAGAATTTGTTTTAATATGTATTATTAAATATATATGTATATATATATGGGATAATGTTAATGTTAAATAGATATCTATACCTATATATCTATAGGAATAAATATACAGGTGTAGGTATATACAGATATATACAGAAATATGCATTTACAATAAAAAATAACATATTCCTGTATGTGAAGAACATTGGAATGTTAAATATTTACAGTAAAACACATTATTAAATATTATCATGAAATTATTATTTAGACACATACGTATGTATGTATGTATGTGTATGCATATATGTGTTTGTGTGTATACATATGTATGTATGCATGTGTATATGTGTATGCATATGTATGCATGTGTGTATGCATATGTATGTTTGTGTAGGTTTATATACAAATGTATGCATGTGTATGTGTGTATACATATGTATGTATGTAGTTTATACTTATGTATTGAGTATGTATATGTGTGCATACATATGTATGAATGTGTATGTGTGTATACATATGTATGTATGTGTGTATGCATATATATGTAGGTGTGTATATGTATGTATGTATGTGTGTATACATATGTATGTTTGTGTATGTGTATATACATATGTATGTTTGTGGATGTGTGTATACATATGTATGTATGTGTTTATACTTATGTGTCGAGTATGTGTATGTGTGCATACATATGTATGAATGTGTATGTGTGTATACATAGAAGAAGGTAAATCCCACCAGGGGGAATGAAGGAGGAGACCCGGAGACTGCAAACTTGGTATCAATATCTTTTATTCAGCCGAATGGCCAAATGACAGGTGTAGGTACAGGTAGACGCCTGACGCGTTTCGCGCATGCGTACATGCGCTTCATCAGAGGCTAATAAGTTAATGTGAACCAAGACCTATATAGGGGCCTGTAACCAATCAACAAACAAGTTGTAAATTGCAAATGTGCAAGTGATCATTAATTAGTTGTTTGTGAAAGGGTATCAAGTTCCCATGGGTCTCGCAAAATATATTATTCATATCTAACAAAACATACAATAACAAATCCTAACAATAAAAACTAAAATGAAGTAAAATAATGTTAACAATAATAAACCTAATACATGTTCAAAAAAACAATGTCATTTTCAAATTCCAAAAACATACATATATAAAATAACATGTTTGTAGATTGACAAGTAAACTTTGCTTAAGGAGCAGATAGATAAATCTATGATTGATCAAACGTATTCAAGTTAGATATATATTCTAAGCAAAGTAATTTTTCAAAAGCAATAAAACATAAGTAATCACTAAAAATGAAAAAAAAGGCTATAAAAACACATACATACATATGTGTGTATATACATATGTATGTATGTGTTTATACTTATGTATCGAGTATGTGTATGTGTGCATACATATGTATGAATGTGTATGTGTGTATACATATGTGTGTATGTGTGTATGCATATATATTTAGGTGTGTATATGTATGTATGTATGTATGTGTATGTGTGTATACATATGTATGTTTGTGTAGGTGTATATACATATGTATGTTTGTGTATGTGTGTATACATATGTATGTATGCATACCTATGTATGTATGTATGTGTATGTATGTGTTTATACATACAGGTATGTATGTATGTGTATGTGTGTATACATATATATGTATGTGTATATGCATATTTATGTATGTGTATATGTGTATACTTATGTATGCATGTGTATGTGTGTATATATATATATATATATATATATATATATATATATGTATGCATGTGTGTATAAATACGTATGTATGTGTGTATACATATGTATGTATGTGTATATATACATATGCATGTATGTGTGTATACATATGTATGTGTGTATGCATATGTATGTATGTGTGTATACATATGTATGTTTGTGTGTATGCATATGTATGTATATGTGTGTATGCATATGTATGTATGTGCGTATACATATGTATGTTTGTGTGTATGCATATGTATGTATGTGTATGTGTGTTTGCATATGTATGTATGTGTATGTGTGTATGCATATGAATGTGTATATATACATATGCATGTATGTGTGTATATATATGTATGTAAGTGTGTATGCATATGTATGTATGTGTGTGTGTACATATGTATGTTTGTGTGTATGCATATGTATGTATGTGTATGTGTGTATGCATACGTATGTATGTTTGTGTGTATGCATATGTATGTATGTATGTGTATGTGTGCATGCATATGTATGTATGTGTGCATACATATGTATGTTTGTGTGTATGCATATGTATGTATGTGTATGTGTGTATACATATGTATGTATGTGTATGTGTGTATGCATATGTATGTATGTGTATATATAATATGCATGTATGTATACATATGTATGTATGTGTGTATGCATATGTATATATGTATGTATGTGTGTATGCATATGTATGTATGTGTATGTGTGTATGCATATGTATGTATGTGTGTATGCATATGTATGTATGTGTACATGCATATGTATGTTTGTGTGTATGCATATGTATGTTTGTGTGTATGCATATGTATGTATGTTTGTGTGTATGCATATGTATGTATGTGAAGAACATTGGAATGTTAAATATTTACAGTAAAACACATTATTAAATATTATCATGAAACTATTATTTAGACACATACGTATGTATGTATGTATATGCATATATGTGTTTGTGTGTATACATATGTATGTATGCATGTGTATATGTGTATGCATATGTATGTGTGCATACATATGAATGTTTGTGTGTATGCATATGTATGTACATGTATGTGTGTATGCATATGTATGTATGTGTGCATACATATGTATGTTTGTGTGTATGCATATGTATGTATGTGTGTATACATATGTATGTTTGTGTGTATGCATATGTATGTATGTTTGTGTGTATGCATATGTATGTTTGTGTGTATGCATATGTATGTTTGTGTGTATGCATATGTATGTATGTTTGTGTGTATGCATATGTATGTATGTGAAGAA
The DNA here is from genome assembly GCF_027579735.1 of Bombina bombina. Taxonomy (NCBI): domain Eukaryota; kingdom Metazoa; phylum Chordata; class Amphibia; order Anura; family Bombinatoridae; genus Bombina; species Bombina bombina. Next base: position 150,530,693 of record NC_069503.1, read on the forward strand.
CATTGGAATGTTAAATATTTACAGTAAAACACATTATTAAATATTATCATGAAACTATTATTTAGACACATACGTATGTATGTATGTATATGCATATATGTGTTTGTGTGTATACATATGTATGTATGCATGTGTATATGTGTATGCATATGTATGCATGTGTGTATGCATATGTATGTTTGTGTAGGTTTATATACAAATGTATGCATGTGTATGTGTGTATACATATGTATGTATGTGTTTATACTTATGTATCGAGTATGTGTATGTGTGCATACATATGTATGAATGTGTATGTGTGTATACATATGTATGTATGTGTGTATGCATATATATGTAGGTGTGTATATGTATGTATGTATGTGTGTATACATATGTATGTTTGTGTATGTGTATATACATATGTATGTTTGTGTATGTGTGTATACATATGTATGTGTTTATACTTATGTATCGAGTATGTGTATGTGGGCATACATATGTATGAATGTGTATGTGTGTATACATATGTATGTATGTGTTTATACTTATGTATCGAGTATGTGTATGTGTTCATACATATGTATGAATGTGTATGTGTGTATACATATGTGTGTATGTGTGTATGCATATATATGTAGGTGTGTATATGTATGTATGTATGTATGTGTGTATACATATGTATGTTTGTGTAGGTGTATATACATATGTATGTTTGTGTATGTGTGTATACATATGTATGTATGCATACCTATGTATGGATGTGTATGTATGTGTTTATACATACAGGTATGTATGTATGTGTATGTGTGTATACATATATATGTATGTGTATATGCATATTTATGTATGTGTATATGTGTATACTTATGTATGCATGTGTATGTGTGTATATATATATATATATATATATATATATATATATATATATATATATGTATGTATGTGTGTATAAATACGTATGTATGTGTGTATACATATGTATACATATGTATGTGTGTATGCATATGTATGTATGTGTGTATACATATGTATGTGTGTATGCATATGCATGTATGTGTGTATACATATGTATGTGTGTATGCATATGTATGTATGTGTGTATACATATGTATGTTTGTGTGTATGCATATGTATGTATGTGTATGTGTGTATGCGTATGTATGTATGTGTGTATACATATGTAAGTTTGTGTGTATGCATATGTATGTATGTGTATGTGTGTTTGCATATGTATGTATGTGTATGTGTGTATGCATATGAATGTGTATATATACATATGCATGTATGTGTGTATACATATGTATGTAAGTGTGTATGCATATGTATGTATGTGTGTATACATATGTATGTTTGTGTGTATGCATATGTATGTATGTGTTTATGCATATGTATGTATGTGTGTATGCATACGTATGTATGTTTGTGTGTATGCATATGTATGTATGTGTATGTGTGTATACATATGTATGTATGTGTATATATACATATGCATGTATGTATACATATGTATGTATGTATGTGTGTATGCATATGTATGTATGTGTGTATATATATGTATGTATGTGTGTATGCATATGTATGTATGTGTATGTGTGTATACATATGTATGTATGTGTATGTGTGTATGCATATGTATGTATGTATGCGTATGTGTGTATGCATATGTATGTATGTGTACATGCATATGTATGTTTGTGTGTATGCATATGTATGTATGTGTATGTGTGTATGCATATGTATGTATGTATGTGTATGTGTGTATGCATATGTATGTATGTGTGCATGCATATGAATGTTTGTGTGTATGCATATGTATGTATGTGTATGTGTGTATGCATATGTATGTATGTGTGCATACATATGTATGTTTGTGTGTATGCATATGTATGCATGTGTGTATATATATGTATGTTTGTGTGTATGCATATGTATGTATGTTTGTGTGTATGCATATGTATGTTTGTGTGTATGCATATGTATGTATGTTTGTGTGTATGCATATGTATGTTTATGTGTATGCATATGTATGGTTGTGTGTATGCATATGTATGTTTGTGTGTATGCATATGTATGTATGTATGTATGTGTGTATGCATATGTATGTATGTGTGTATACATATGTATGTTTGTGTATGCATATGTATGTATGTGTATGTGTGTATGCGTATGTATGTATGTGTGTATACATATGTAAGTTTGTGTGTATACATATGTATGTTTGTGTGTATGCATATGTATGTATGTATGTATGTATGTGTGCATGCATATGTATGTATGTGTGTATACATATGTATGTTTGTGTATGCATATGTATGTATGTGTATGTGTATATACATATGTATGGTTGTATGTATGTGAATTTATGTATGTGTGATGAGTGTTAAACATACATTTTATACCATAGCTTATACTGAAGTGCAGACCTCCACTACTTGAAAAATGGTTTAGTGCACCTTAGCTTAGCACTAGAACAATAGGCAACTTTTTTTTTAATCAGTGTGTTACATAGAACTACGGTATATTATGTGAGATTTTAAGCACATCTGTGCTATCGGACATCCAGATGTTAGTGCCTCCTATAAGCGCTATTGATTAAACTCAAAGCTAGCGCACATAACGCTAGTATACTTCTCATGTAATCTAGCCCTAAACATAAAAATAAAGTTCCTGGACATTTGTATGAGAATCTAGCATAAAATAAAATGGTCATTTAAAATCATGCTAACTTGGTTTAAGCTCATTTACAATAATCAATACGGATGATATTTTTCAAAAAAGGTGGCAACCCTATAGCTATGAGAAAAAATACTAAAAATAGTTTGCAGAATAACTCAGAGAGTGTAGGTTGGCTTTATTTTAAGACGCAAATGGACAAAAAGCATAAAATAAAGGATAAAAAAAGCAGGTGAGATAATGGTTTAAAAATGAAGAGAAATGGCAAAATAATTGGGAAAAGGAAAACAAATGAAGTGTATGGCACAGAGATAACAGAGGCCGATCGTATCCATGCAGCGAGCGCAGTATAGCATGGTGCCAAATCTAGCAATGGCCTCAAGACAGCTGGGAAGGGAAATCTGTCCCTACTTGCAGCTGTCATGCAAATCCTTGATGAATTCTTATATACTCAATTTTTAAAAATGTCAGAAGGGGAAGATGACAGTTTACATATCAGAGTGGCTTGTCTTCCCAGTGGTGACAGTTATTTCTTTTGGTTCAGGAAAATATATTGTACCCACCATCTCTGTTCCTTGCAAAAAGGTAGCACATTTATCAGATGAACAACAAGTTTCTATTGCTGTGAATTCATAATACTGAAAATATTAGTGGAATTTATGTGTAAAGTTTTCTTGCATTTTTTTTAGTGTTCCTGAAGCAAAAGTGCCTGTCAAATATTAGTTTAATGATCAATTTCTTTATACAGGTTAATGATTAATGAAAATCTCAAGCTACAGCTTCCTAAACATTATTTGAACCTTTACAATTTCCTGTGAAAGATCAAAAATCTTATCACTGCACTGAAGTTGCGATACTCTGTGGATCTCAAGGGCCCAGAACAAACCAGCACGGGAAGTCCTTTGAGAGAAGGATGTGTTACTTAAGAAAAGGGATTGAGACATGATAACTGTTAGTACTGTGGTGCTGAATATAATAAACTACTTGTATAACAAAGTACAAATGTATATTATTTAATAAAGATATTAGTGTACTCTAGGGGTCTTCAAATTCAGAGGTGTCCTGAAGAACCAAATTGATAGGGGACAAATATACAAAGACTATTAATTGACAAAGAGCCATTAATGAAATAATGAATCATTCATCTATGTGTGGGAGTGTGTGTGTGTGTGTGTGTGTGTATATATATATATATATATATATATATATATATATACAGATATATATAGATACAGCAAACAAAAAACTTACACTCTCTGGTCTTTCCAAAACAACGTTTACTGTGAAAAGTGACATTTCGGGGACAAAGTATCCCCTTCCTCAGACGTCTGAGGAAAGGGATACTTTGTCCCCGAAACGTCACTTTTCACAGTAAAAGTTGTTTTGGAAAGACCAGCGAGTGCAAGTTTTTGTTTGCTGTATCCATATTCTCCACTAGCACCCTGGCAGTTGTTGGACTAAGTGCTCTTCTCTGCTAAATATATATATATATATATATATATATTTATATTATTCGGAGTTTGGGGAGCTCCATTTTTCTTTTCCGGAGCGTCCGGTGACGTCATTTTCCAAGGACGGAGAGAGGGGACCTGAATTGTGGTGCACCCGGAAGTCATGTGATAGCGTTTGTCGGCATTTCCGCTGCTGTGGAGTGGAGGGCTAGAGATACGTACCTGAAAAGCTAAGCGGTCCGCTAAGAGGAAGGACCGGTGAATTGAAGTAAAGAAACAGGACTACTACATCCAGGGTAGACGAATATTGCCCCGAAGAGTGAGTAGATGGTCAAATCTGTTTACATTATTCACGCTTCCTGTATGTTGCTGCCTCCATGTTGCCTGCTATTTATCGCTTGTGAGCTATCTCATTTTTGACTGTGCACCTTACATAATCAGTTTGATTGTTTTATCCCCCATCTGGCTGCGGGCTGTTTGAAGCCTTATAGGAAAGCTGATTTCAGCACTTGGGAACTGTTTTTTCTGCTTTTTGATTACCCCATTTCGCGAGTGCTGTTGTTTGTTTTTTCTTGCTTTCCCTGGAATAAATGATATATATATTCTAATGAATACTATGACGTCATTAATAACAGCAGAGAACTCTGACATTAATACGAGCAATGCCACTGAAACCTTTTTTTCACTATCTAAAGTGGATGATTTAGATCTACAGGGCCTTGAACTGGAGGATTTATTCGGTTTAGATGGGCCAGATGTACAACTTAGTGAACTCTTTTCACAAATGGAACGATTAAGGTTAAAAGAACAAAGACTTAAACTTGATACCTGGACTCTGAACAAATATTTGTTGCTTAGAATGATCCCAAGAGGTTTGCGTGTTTATAAATTTCCAACCTTTGAAACCTCAGACGAAACCTTCATTCAGGAGTGGAATGAGGTTTTGACTGAATGCTCACTACGTTTAATGCAATTACTTGTCAATTATAAAACTGTACAATTGGTAGTTGTAAGACAGGCAATAGAAGGTTTACAACAGGAGCTAAACAAATTTAGAGAGATAGATGGATATGGGGTTTTGGATAAAACCTTACAAAACATTATTGAGACAAATAAAACTGAGATTATTCATGTTAAACACACTAAATATATTAGGGATAAAAATGACTATCAGAACAAGCAGGTTTTTATTTGGAAAAGGAAGAACAGGAAAAGAAAGTCAAAGAATTCTAACAAACATAACCAGCAGGTGTTAGATACTTTGAATGAAAATGCTCAAACTAAAACCAGTAAAAGGAAATTTAGATCTAAGGGCAAACATAGAGTAACTTTTTCTGACACAGAGCCAGAATCCACAGATGAAGATGGCTCATTATCAGCCTTCTCAAGCTCTTATGAAGAGAGTGGGGATTCAGACACAGGTATTACTGAAGCCATAAGTAATATGGCATCATCTGTAGCAGTTGATCAGGGTACTGCCTGTGGAAACACTACTAATAATGGGGATCTGGTGGTAAGATCTAAAACACAGGTAGATAAATCCAAGAATCATATTAAGCCAATTTTGACAAATAAACAGCCACTAAATGTTGAGCAACATAGGGTTAAGGAGCAGGTTTTTCAGGTAGACACGATACAAACCAAAGGGGGAGGAGGGCAGAAAAAGCCCCAACCTCAGAGAGGGAGAGACAAATATTTGCTCAGGAAGACAACGATTCCAAAACAATAAAACAAATGGATGTGATTAATATTTCTTCACATACTTTGAGTGATTTGGAAACAAAGGTGCTTAAACTTGGTTTAAATTTTAGTCCTACTAGGAATTTTGATCTCTTCCAGACCATCCTTGATGTAAATAAGTTTGTAAGACAGCTTACACTTAAAAAACACTATTCAGAATCAGTTGATTCTGTTACAGATATGAGAACCAGGGATGGTCTGGAGGAGATACATCTCCTAAATTTTGAGGACACACGTAGTATGTTAACTCTAAGGACACTAGACAGCACTGACACACTTGATACTCCATATGAACATGCAAAAGGACAGCTTACTAACACTAAATCTAACTTTTATCCCATTCAAACAAGGGGTAAACAGTTGGAATTGTTCCATAAGCGTGTATTGGAGGACCTTACTGTACTCTCAGAGAATAATACCCATATTGGATCTAATCTCAATTTTAAAGAAAGGGAGGCTCTTAGGTCATTGCAGTCAAACAGTTCACTGGTCATAAAAAATTCTGACAAAGGTGGCAGCATCGTTGTTATGGACAGAAGTTCATATGTATTGGAAGCACAACGACAACTGGGTGACTGCAATGTCTATGTGGAACTTTCCTTCAATCCCACTGCTAGGTTCCAGAGGGAGCTTATGTCATTGGTGGATGATGGTGTGGAAATAGGCATTTTAGACAGCAAAACAGCTACCATACTGAATGTAAAGGATCCTGTTTTGCCTATTTTCCACCATCTTCCAAAAATACATAAAGGCCTGGAAAATGTGAAAGGTCGCCCGATTGTGGCGGGGATAGGCTCTCTATTGGAGCCTATGTCAGAGTGGCTTGACACTTACTTACAGCCCCTTGTTAGGAAGTTACCCAGCTACATCAGAGACACAACACATGTTTTGAGGCTTATGGAAACGGTAGAACATTTGCCTAATCAAAAATGGTTGACTGTGGATGTGGTCTCTTTGTATTCAGCAATTCCTCATAACAAGGGGCTGGAAGCTATTAAATTTTTCCTAGATACTGAAACCGATCTAAGCGAGGTTCATAGGGGCTTTATTCTGAGAGTGACAGAATTCCTTTTAAACCACAATTATTTTATGTTTGAGGGGGTTTTCTTTCTACAGAGGCGTGGAACAGCCATGGGGGCCAAATTTGCGCCCTCATACGCCAACCTATTTATGGGTTGGTGGGAGCTGTTCCACGTCTTTGCGGATGATAACCCTTTCATAAGTAATATATCTTTTTATAGGAGATTCATAGACGATCTCTTGTTCATTTGGCAAGGAGATGAAAATTCTATAAACAATTTTGTGCGAACCCTCAATACAAATGATATGGGCATTGAATTTACACATAATTGTCATGCATTTGAGATCGTCTTTTTGGATCTCCTGTTAAGGTTTGATGGCTTAACTGGAAAGGTCAGTACTACATTACACCGTAAACCAATTGCAGGCAACTGTCTCCTGCATGCACACAGTAACCACCCTCCACATGTGTACAAAGGTATAGTCAAAGGGCAGTTCCTGAGGGCACGAAGAAATTGTAGCCTAGACCAAGATTTTGAAAAAGAATCTAAAGATCTAGTGTCACGTTTTGTGGAGAGAGGATATAATAGGAATATGGTTGATAAGGTGTCCAAGGAAGTTGCTACTCTGGATAGGGGGCAAATGCTTGGTGGGACCAAGTGGAGACCTGAACGTAAGGGTCTAAAATTTATCACCAAATATTCGAATCAATTCTCTGAAGTTTGCAACATTGTCAAAAAATATATGCCCATTCTATATGGGGATGATACCTTGAAGCATATAGTTGACAAAGGTTGTGAATTTATATATTCTAAAAACTTGACAATTGGTAACATGCTCTCACCTAGCATGCTCCCAGACCAAGGTCCACGGAGTTCATGGTTAAATACTATGGGGACTTACAAATGTGGGAAGTCTCTTTGTAAACCATGTAAATACTTAAAGCAAGGGAACGGCTTTGAATCGTATGTAACTAACGAATCATTCACCACTAGGGGATGTGTAAAATGTTCTTCAACATTTGTAATCTATTTGGTTGAATGTACTCAACATAGATTGCAGTATGTTGGGTTAACTACCCGGGACATACGCACTAGGATTAAGGAGCATTTGGGATATATCTCAAATGATATCCATTGTTCGGCACTCTCCAGACACTTTATTGAAGTACACGGGAAAAATGTTGATATGTTTAAATGGAACGCAATTGAAGCGATTTGCAAGCCACGAAGAGGGGGCAGCAAACAAAAAATACTTGAAAGACAAGAAATCTATTGGATCCATAGACTAAAAACATTGGTCCCGTGTGGATTCAATTCACAATTTGATGTAATCAATTATTGGGAATGACCCATTTATAATTATAAGCTTGAGTAGAGACCTGGTTTGATACTATATGTTGATATCCTTTATTTAAGTCAGTGTAGAGCAAATTTGAACAATAGGATTTCAAATGGATTTAACATATAAACATATGTCTTTATAATTTAGATATCTATGATAGAAGGAATATTGGATTATGTACTTTGTGCCAGTCTTTAGCATTATAGTCATTGTGTGATTCTGGGTTATGTTTTCATGTAATTATGAATAGTATCATGCTTGTATGATATGTCTTCATTAAGTAGACAACTATAAGCAATCAGTTTAGCACAATATATTGCAACCAATCTAAGCACACAGTATATATAGCACAGAGGTGTCAGCTAAAGTATTGATAGCACCTCTGTGCCTTACCATTCCTCCTGTATTAACCATGAGTCTCCATTTTCTGCTAATTAATTGTTTTGTTTATCATATTTGTGATCTACAAATGAAAGTATGTTTGTTTATATCATGTTCATTTCCATTTACATTAAGATTGCGAATAGGTTCATTAGTGTTGTACTGTATATATAAAATGATAGTGATAGGCATTGCATTTATTAATTAAAATCAATTACAGTGTTTGTTTTTTAATTGTTTAAGGGGCGGAGTATTACCCTTTAAATAGCACACCCTCTGAGAAGGGGGATATGTCTATGATTACGGCCAGGCTGGCCGAAACATGTTAGGCTGTGCTTGCTGAATTGTTTTTTTTATCAGAGGCTCTGCTGCACAGGGTCTTTTATTGTGATATGACCTGCTGAGAATAAAGATTTGGATTTTTTACCTTATGACGACGCCTGGATATCATTTCATCTTTATTTCAATATATATATATATATATATATATAGGAAGCAGATATCATCTGCGCCTCTCAAGTAAGAAGGAAATTCCAAAGTAATAAAAAATAACATTCATTTTAATTGGCTCTTTGTCAATTATATATATACAATGTGTAGGGACCATGTGTCTGATATATGGTATCATTTGGCAAATAGCTGGGATAAAGGAGTCAGAATGTGCTACGTGTTTGATATAAGAAATCATTTGGGTGTATAGTTGGTATAAGGGAGTTAAAGCGTCCATATTTCTTATCGTAGGTATTACATTATTTGGGTGTATAGTTGGTATAAGGGAGTTGAAGTGGTCATGTTTCATATCTGGGGTATTACATTATATGGGTGTATAGCTAGTTTAAGAGAGTCATAGCTCCCATATTTCTTTTCTGCAGAATTATATTATACTAGGCGATAAAGCTTGCCCAGAGGGCAGTCTATGTTTAAAAAATACAAACCATCAAGCTAAATTTAATAAAAATAAAAAATTTTAAATTACAGAAAAAAATAAACAAAGCTATCCAAAATCAAAAATGTAAACCTAAACTAATACCCCAATAAAAATAAAAAATCCCCCAAAATCCCCCACAAAAAAAAACTAACACTAAAAAAACCTAAACTACCCATTGGTTAGTTAGGTTTATTGTGATGTGGAGGCTGGTGGTTTAGGAGTTAATAGGTTAATTAGGTTTATTGCGATGTGGAGGTTTAGCATTTTAGGGGTTAATAGTTTATTTAGGTTTATAGCGATGTGGGGGGTTGGCGGTTTAGGGGTTAATAGTTTAATTATGTTATTTGTGGATTAGAGGTTAATTACTTTATTCTTTTGCCATGTGGGGGTTGGTGGTTTTGGTGTTTCTTAATACTTTGTGCGGGTGATTAGGTTTTTTTTTTATTTCTTGCTGATGGTTACGTGTTTTTTCGTTGTTTCGTGCAGGCTGTTGCATGTTTTTTTTTTGTTAATGCTTTGTTTGCCTACGCTGAATCCAGGTGGATTCTTTTGGCTGCCTTGCGCAGCCAACATTCCTTTGAGGATGTGTGCGCAATTGGCAACACCAATGGACGTGTTACAAATGCGATTATAGTATAGATGGGCAGATAGCTGGTATAAGCGAGCCAGAATGGCCATGGTCTGAGGTAATATTTAAGTGGATAGCTTGTATATGGGATCTGGAGTGGCCATGTCAGTAATCTGAAGTATTTTTTAAGTGGTTAGCTGGTATATGGGATCCAGAGTGGTAATATTTCCAATCTGAGGTATTATTTGGGTAAAAAGCTGGCACACAGGTTACTGGAAGAGTTAACAGTTTCTATTTTTCCACAGAGTGTGAAATTATAATGAATGAATTCTAGTAACAAAACAACATACAACCTGTTCCATAGTCCATCCAACTGACTCGTTTCTTCCTTCCAAGACATGATTTCCAGTTCTAACGTCCCTATTACCTAAAGTCACAAAATATCCAATAATTAATACAAATAAATAAGTCACTATGCCTAAACTATTTTGTGCTTACATTTTAAATGCAAAACATCAACTCGCAAATTGTAATCTTCTTTCTTCACATAATAATATCACTACATAAGTAGAATATTTTGTAATAAAAAATGTCTAATATCAAATATACTGTAGTGTACAATTTTGATGTTGAAATATAGATATATAGATAGATGATAGATAGATAGATAGATAAATAGATGATAGATAGATAGATAGATAAATTGATAGATCATAGATAGATATACTACAGCATTTGTGTGCTGTTAATATATATATGTGTGAGTGTGTGTATGTGAGTATGTTAGAAACATATCTTGAAAATTAAAATACTCATCTTACCCCTTGTTAAAAACATATTCTCTGAAAACTGAAAATGTGTCCATTAACTACATACTGTGAAGTTCAGGGGGAAAAAGGCGCGCAAGTGTTAACTCAGCAGCATTGCAGAACTGTACTAGACTACTAACAGAAATACTCTACCTGTGAACTTAGAAATAAAACAGTTAATGAGAGAAAACTGACACTGTGAAAGCTTGACAAGCCACCACCTACATACTAAAGCAGCCGCCCGGAGACTGACACAGCTGAATACGTGTAACAGCGCCCATTCCTTACCTCATAGGATTGAGGTCAGTCGATGTAAGTAGGCTGTGAGCCCATTTGAGGATTGTTAACCCTACTGTTTATATGCTCTGCTAAGAAGTGCCTCCCCTTACGAAGCATACTATCTAAACTCCACAAACTTTTTGTATTAGTTTCGTATGCTTTATATGTCCATCATTTATGTGTTTAGAGTGTTAGTTATTCTGTATAACATCTAGCACAGAACTCAGAGGTGTAAGATCACTGTGACCACACTTGTCATTTTATACTGTTGTTACGATACATTAACTGCTGAACTATCCCTGGATACCATTGGTTTTAAATGATACTAATTAGTTGTTTTTAGCTTGTAGTTTCCATTTTCATTTTCCTATACCTATGTTGCATTAATTTAGAATATTTGCAACCACACTATACATTTGTGTGCTAAGATACACCAAGATTCACATACAGTTCAGGGATACCCAGTTATTTCAGTACACGTTTGTATAAAGAATCTTTTTATATCACTACTATCCACTTTAGTGATAGAGTGGATTAGCGCTGTGCAGTGCACCATATCTTCTCCTTTTTTTTATAATCATACTGTGTGACTACAAGAAAGGGCCATGTAGACACATATTTTAGGTACACTCCAGCAGCTTCTCCCTTTCCAGTGTCAACTTTAGCGCCTTCAGTGTTGCCTCTACTTAGGTATAGACTTCACATCACAAACCCTTTTTACTATTTATAGATAGATATATAGATAGATATAGATAGATAGATATACTACTGCATTTGTGTGCTGTTAATATATATATATATATATATATATATATATACATATGTATATGTGTGAGTGTGTGTATGTGAGTATGTTAGAAACATATCTTGAAAATTAAAATACTCATCTTACCACTTGTTAAAAACATATTCTCTGAAAACTGAAAATGTGTCCATTAACTACATACTGTCATTCATATAAATGCTTCCTGTTAATTGTCCATCAGGACCGATCACATTATACATGGAAGGCTGCCAAAACAGTATTTAGTACTGGTGAAGAGGTCTTCTTCTGTCTGTTCCCAAGGATGCACACTCTTGCAATTAACTCCAAAAGAACATGGTTTCCTTCCCATTAGATGGTCCTAAAAGCGTGTTAGATCTGGCAGATAAAAGGCAGACAATACTTAGCAAATTGTTCTGCTGGTGCTGCTACTCACTGAATGAACAAGTGGGGAGGCCTCTGGAGTGACGTGTTCAAGCCTAAGGTAGAATTTCTAGACTAAAATCAGAGCATTTGAAGAAACTTTTAACTGCCGGGGTCATCTGGACATTTTAGGCCTAAAGGGACGTACTACAAGCTGATTACCGTCATAGTAAATATTTCATGTCAGAACGTTGTACCTTTCTTAAATTACTGAAATGCAAGTATCTTTCAAAGTCTCCTTAAAAAGCCATCTATCCAATAGAGAAGATTAATACTTGAAACATTAATTATACCAAAACGGATAAATTGCATGAACCATTATTAGCTATTTTCATAAAATGTATTGCCATAATTGCATGAAACATCACTAATATTATTTGTTTCCCACCAGCTTCCTACAGTGAAATCTGAACCATGAATACATCAACTAAGGTAATATAATTGTGTCCAAAAAAGACCCTTAATCCCCTCAAATATACCTTTAACAGGATCTAAATGTTTAACTTTAGGCAATCGGATTATAAAGTAAAGAAAACATATTTTCACTGTTAATGCTGTTAGCAATTCACCTCATGCATTCGTAATAACAATAGAAATATTGAGGCCATATCACTTGTTTTCAGGAACTTTTCATATATTTACATAAATAATCACAAAGATGATAAAAAAAGATGATAAAAAAAAAATAAACATGAAAAACTATAAAATATTTTTGGCATGAAAGAGGTTAAATAAAATTATTTTAATTTAAGTCAAATTTATTATGAAATATGTGCTTGCACTGATATATTTACACAGGCCAACATGAATACCTGTCAAAGTCTACTGGTGGAAAAAAACAATCCTCTACAACAGGTCCTCAAGTAACCCCAGCAGTCCAGGTTTTCATTATAGCTGAACCAGTGCACAGGTGAAATAATAAGCTGATCAGTAACCATGGTTACTAACTTGCTCTCACCCATCAGCTGATTATTTCACCTGTGCGCTAGTTCTGTGATACTGAAAACCTGGACTGTTGGGAGTACTTGAGGACCGCGGTTGGGAAACAGTGCTCTACATGCCTGGTGAATATGTTGGATTATTCAGCACAAGGACATCCTAGTTTATTTCCATCTATACACTAGATTTTCTTTGCATACATGTTTTGTAGATGATCCATTTATATAGCCTATACAGTTGTTTTTTTTGTTTTTTTAAATGGATAGTTTTGCTTATTTTTAAATAACATTAAGCTGATTTTCAGACTCCTAACCAAGCCCAAAGTTTTAGGAGAATACTGATTTATAACTACTCCAGCTTCCTCCTGTTTTGTGTAAAGGGTCTTTTCATATGCAGAGGAAGGGGGAGGGAGGGAGTGTCTTCTCTCTGTAGGATACAACCACTTTCAGTTAGTGTTCCAGCTAACCTTTTCAACAAGTGGGAGCTGCTAAGTAACGGCTAGATTTAGAGTTCTGCGGCCAAAGGGGTGCGTTAGCTACGCGTGTATTTTTTCCCCCACACCTTTTAAATACCGCTGGTATTTAGAGTTCACAGAAGGGCTGCGTTAGGCTCCAAAAAGGGAGCGTTGAGCATTATTTACCGCCACTGCAACTCTAAATACCAGCGGCGCTTACGGACGTGGCCAGCTTCAAAAACGAGCTCGTGCACGATTCCCCCATAGGAAACAAAGGGGCCGTTTGAGCTGAAAAAAACCTAACACCTGCAAAAAAGCAGCGTTCAGCTCCTAATGCAGCCCCATTGTTTCCTATGGGGAATCGTGCACAAGCTCGTTTTTGAAGCTGGCCACGTCCGGGGAAACAGCTTCTAAGTCTGCACCTAACACCGTAACATGTACCCCGAGTCTAAACACCCCTAACCTTACACTTATTAACCCCTAATCTGCCGCCCCTACTATCGCTGACCCCTGCATATTATTATTAACCCCTAATCTGCCGCTCCGTACACCGCCGCAACCTACGTTATCCCTATGAACCCCTAATCTGCTGCCCCTAACCCCCGCCGACCCCTATATTATATTTATTAACCCCTAATCTGCCCCCCCCCCCAACGTCGCTGCTACCTACCTACACTTATTAACCCCTAATCTGCCGACCGGACCTCACCGCTACTCTAATAAATGTATTAACCCCTAAAGCTAAGTCTAACCCTAACCCTAACACCCCCCATACACCATCATCCTAGACTTCAGCCGGATGATGGACCTCTTCAGCCCCGGATAGGAGGAAGACTTCGGACCCTCTTCTGGACGGATCGGTGATACCCGGCGTGGTGAAGACAAGGTAGGAAGATCTTCAGGGACTTAGTGTTAGGTTTATTTAAGGGGGGTTTGGGTTAGATTAGGGGTATGTGGGTGGTGGGTTGTAATGTTGGGGGGGTATTGTATGATTTTTTTTACAGGCAAAAGAGCAGAATTCTTTGGGGCATGCCCCGCAAAAGGCCCTTTTAAGGGCTGGTAAGGTAAAAGAGCTTTTCAATTTTTATTTTAGAATAGGGTAGGGCATTTTTTTATTTTGGGGGGCTTTGTTATTTTATTAGGGGGCTTAGAGTAGGTGTAATTAGCTTAAAATTGTAATATTTTTATAATGTTTGTAAAAAAAAATTATTTTTTGTAACTTAGTTCTTTTTTTATTTTTTGTACTTTAGTTAGTGTATTTATTTGTATTTATTTGTAGGTATTTGTATTTACTTTATTTATTGATAGTGTAGTGTTAGGTTTAATTGTAGATAATTGTAGGTAGTTTAGTTAATTAATTTATTAATAGTGTAGTGTTAGATTTAATTGTAACTTAGGTTTGGATTTATTTTACAGGTAATTTTGTAATTATTTTAACTAGGTAGCTATTAAATAGTTATTAACTATTTAATAGCTATTGTACCTGGTTAAAATAAATACAAAGTTGCCTGTAAAATAAATATTAATCCTAAAATAGCTACAGTATAATTATTATTTATATTGTAGCTATATTAGGGTTTATTTTACAGGTAATTATTTAGCTTTAAATAGGAATAATTTATTTAATAAGATTTATTTTATTTAGTTAGATTTAAATTATATTTAACTTAGGGGGGTGTTAGGGTTAGGGTTAGACTTAGCTTTAGGGGTTAATACATTTATTAGTGTAGCGGTGAGGTCCGGTCGGCAGATTAGGGGTTAATAATTGTAGGTAGCAGCGACGTGGGGGGGGCAGATTAGGGGTTAATAAATATAATATAGGGGTCGGCGGGGGTTAGGGGCAGCAGATTGGGGTTCATAGGGATAACGTAGGTTGCGGCGGTGTGCGGTCGGCAGATTAGGGGTTAATAAGTGTAGGTAGGTAGCGGCGATGTTGGGGGGGGCAGATTAGGGGTTAATAAATATTATGTAGGTGTCTGCTGTGTTAGGGGCAGCAGATTAGGGGTACATAGGGATAATGTAGGTTGCGGCGGTGTGCGGTCGGCAGATTAGGGGTTAAAAAAATTTAATAGAGTGGCGGCGATGTGGGGGGACCTCGGTTTAGGGGTACATAGGTAGTTTATGGGTGTTAGTGTACTTTAGAGCACAGGAGTTAAGAGCTTTATGAACCGGCGTTAGCCCAGAAAGCTCTTAACTCCTGGCTTTCTCTGGAGTCTTGTCGTTAGATTTCTAACGCTCACTTCAGCCAAGACTCTAAATACCGGCATTAGAAAGATCCCATTGAAAAGATAGGATATGCAATTGACGTAAGGGGATCAGCGGTATGGAAAAGTTGCGGCTGGAAAGTGAGCGTTAGACCCTTTCCTGACTGACTCTAAATACCAGTGGGCGGCCAAAACCAGCGTTAGGACCCCTTAACGCTGGTTTGGACGGCTAACGCAGAACTAGGCGTAAGTTTTTAACCGTTTTTATACTGGATTTTTAGATCAGTACCTGTGCGTATTATTATTATAGTAGTGTCTATTACATGCAGTTATATGAAAATTGGTGTATACTGTCCCTTTAACATACTCAAATGTAGGTATCACCACTTTGCGAGACATATTGTTCTCCAGTAAAAACTGCCTTCAGAGAATTATAACAAAAGCTTCATAGTACTGACGAGATTTCTTATAGAATCTCACAAGCCCAAAAAGCTTTAGAGAATCGAGCCCCTAGTTAAAGTCAGCTGGGAGCTAGCTGAATACATTTGATTAACAAATGATAAGAGGCAAATGCGTGTAGCCACAAATTACCAGCTAATTCCCTGAAGTGTAGGATATGCACATATTCATTTTCAACAAAGGAAACCAGGAGAACAAAGTAAATTGGAACATAGACGTTAATTTAAAAGCAGTGAATTGCAGCTTGGTTTACCTAGAATACCAAGAAAACAAAGTAAATATAATAATAGAAATAAAAAAGTCTCTTAAAATGCCATGCTCTGTCTAAATCATGAAAGTATAATTTTGAATTACCCATCACTGTAAAATCCACTAGTGCGTCACAGTCCCATGTAGCATACGCTGTCGGTATTTATCATGGCACAAGCAGTTCACCAGAAATGCTTGTGCAATACCGCCCCCTGCAGATTCGCAGCCAATCGGCCTCAAGCAAGGGGGTGTCAATCAACCCGATTGTATTCGATCGGGTTGATTTTTGTCCGCCGCCTCAGAGCAGGACTCCTGTCCCAAATCCGGGAAATAGTGAGAGGTATAGGGTGTCAATATCTAGCCAAATATAATTTTCATTAAAAAAAAAACTGCCCTTTCCATTATTACATGCTCTGATCCTAAATCACAAACTGGAAGTTGTAATCAAATCTTTTCTCTGTACTACAGTTCATAGAGCTTGCTGATCCTAAAAAGAAAACTAAAAATTATTAGGCATAAGAAATTAAATGCTCATTACGGTATTAACATTCCATAACACATATAACCAAACGTTATTACCCCCATGCCCAGACTTAACAATAACAGACAGACAACAGATGTGGAGGAAAGACCAACATTGAACAAATTTTAAAAAAGGTCATATATCCAATTATTAGAAACCGACTAAACTTTTCTATTATAACTTGGCGGCAATTGAGTCCCGAAATTTACATCAAGTATAAGAGATCACGGCCCAAATTTCTGGAGCTCCAACAGAGACCTCCCAAGCAGCTTCACCCTAAGCAGTAATCAGGGCAATTAAGGAGCTCTCTTTGACTGCCTACATGAGGGGAGGAGCACCCTAGGCTTGCACCTAAAGTGAGTCACTCCTCCCATCAGCCTGACCATCACCACCCAAAGTTTAAGTATGTAGGGCCGAGACCTTCCACCGCAAGAGAGTGCAAAGGTTCTCCAACCTATAAGAGGTCTCAACACTGTTGGCCGCACAAACCAACTCGAGTCAAGTGGAGACCAAATATTAAAGCACACAGTCTTACAAAGGCTAGCTCGAATAACCCTACACCAGTCATGACTTCTGCAGCAACCCTAAAGAAGCCGTCTATCTCAAACCACCAAGAAAAAAATACATTAAAGGTGGGAGGGTAGTCAACTGCAACAGTCTTCAGCAGGAAGCAAAAGACAATCTTGGAAGCTTCCTGCAGCCCCTTTTAACACAGCAGGTAAGTCACTCCCCTTCACCTGCAACAATGTTGCCAGACTCTGCACACACATCTCCATTCCAATCTATGCCGGCCATTAACCCATAAGGGGCATTACAAACCAATGATGGACTCTCCACTAACATTGTGCGGCAAATGTTCTTACCATTCCCATTGCATAAATGCTTAACAGTTTATAATAGTATCAATGGGGAACAATATTGATTTCTTTGATAAATGTGCACAAATGTCATGTCATGCCCCAGTATTTTTCTGAAATTTGTGTTCTGCCAAACAGAATACAATTAAGGTTCTGAAGGCTCTGACTACTCAGTATCAGGAAGTCATTCTTTTAGGCAAATAGAACATGTCATGTTTGCAATACTTATGCCAGTTTACAAGATATTTAACCCCCTTAAAGTGGTTAAACACACCACAAGCATTGTCGCGTTTGAGCAGAACACGAACAGTCAGTCAATCAGGAATGGTATTTACATATAGCTGCCAATCACCTGCAGTTCTTTGTTTAGGAGTATGAAGGCTTGGCTTCCAAGTAGAACTTTACCTATGTGTTTAGCTTGTTTGCACAGATTAAACACATACGTCTCAATGTTCTAAGCAGTGGATACAACCACAATATAACCAAGTCTGCAATTACAAGGGACAGTAAACACTTTTAAATTGTAATTATAAAATGCTTAATTATAGATAGTAACACAAATGTGCAGTTTACTTTTATTATTTATTTTGCCCCTTTCCCGGTAATTCAAGTCCTGAAAACTGAAAGAGCATATGGCAGGCTTCACAAGCTTCACCTTGACACATATCTCTCCCTAATTTGCAGCCTGTTATCTTTTCTGATGAAGCCAAACCATGGAGTGGCAACTCCGGTCTTCTGCAGACTCAAGTATGGATTGGATTCTACAAACAAGCAAAATGGTGGGTTGAGTTTAACCATTTTTGCAGCACAAATGCAGCAAACAAGGTGTTAATCTGTTCTAATAATGTCCTGATTCTGCTGATATGTTAATGTACTGCATGACTGCAGAAAAATGTTGTAATTATACAGTTTTTACTGTACTATTAAGAATCATTCATCTTATGACTTCTGCTTCTTAAGCTCTCTTCCCCTTAGAGGTGGCGGGGGTTAAAACATCCGGGCTCATTAGTCCATAATAATTGACAAGCTTTGCAATTGCATGAGACCAGGCGCGGGCTACACAAGCATTGGTGAACGATGTTGGTTTGTCCCAAACCCGGGACAGGTTCTCTAGCTGGGAACATTGTTCGCCAACAGGAAGAAAAATGGGAGCCAAAGTAAGTTAGTAACGAATTAGAACATCTTATTTGTTCAATAGAATCTCCCTTTAATGTTTTAATGCACTGCATTTACATCTATCAGTTTCAAAACATCTCTATATAATCTTAAAGGGTCATTAAATAAAATAGAATTACAAGTCTATAATAAAAAGACAAAGCAATATCACTTACTGAATTTCCAATAAGCAGTCCAATTTTTTTCTTCAAATTCATTTTTTCCCCATTTGCCATCGAATTTTCCTACCACATGATCTGCACATGCTCAAAATTACATCACCGCATTCCACATGTGTTTCATAAAATGTGTGGAATGGAATTCTGCATTCCTCACATTTGTTTTCCACACGATGACTGCTCATGCATGCGCAACTGAATTCCCACTTTGCTAACAGCTAGGCCATTGCTGTAAGACACCACGGCACATTCCGTGCTTTTGCACAACTTTCTCTCTCAGGAGGTCACGTAATTCAGAATAGGGACCAGCGATCATGGAATCTTAAATAAAGATTTAAAGTCATATCATATATATGCCCAAGTTATTATTATAAGAACACACATAATGTATAACTATCATGCCAGTGCACTGTAAAACACGCCTTTGAAATACCAGGATGTCAAAATGTATGTCAAAGTGTGTAGTCCATTGCATGTGCAGTCATCATGTGGAAAACAAGTGTGAAGAATGCAGGAACTCATTTTTCTCTCCATCGAATTTTCCTATCACACGATCTGCACATGCTTGCACTTTCCATTCCACACGTTTTTTTAAACATACGTGGAATGCGTTAAGGTAATTGATCGTCTGGTAGAAAAAATTGATGGTTAGGAAAAATCGAAAGAACACTGACATCATGTGACAGCTAACAGCAAATCACAGGCTAGTAAATGTGTACATTGTGAACTTGTGCACAAGCTCAGTAGGAGCTGGTACTTAGTAAGTGTGCATATAAAAGGACTGTGCTAAATTGATTATAAAAGTGAATTGGAAAGTCTCTTAAAGGGACACTGAACCCAATTTTTTTGTGTGTGTGTGTGTGATTCAGATAGAGCATGCAATTGTAAGCAACTTTCTAATTGACTCCTATTATCAAATTGTCTTCATTCTCTTGGTAGGGATGGGCGAATGTTTCTAAAAATTCAAAATGTAAAACGAATTTGGATACATTTGTTCGTTTGAATCGAATTTCGAATGTTTATATAACATTCTAACATTCTTTTTTCGAATTTTCGTTTTCAAATTTTTCAATAAAATTCAAAAATATTCGTTCGAATAATAGAATGTTTAGCTATGTATTCATTCAATTTCGAAATGTAATATTCGAATTCGAATGTGACATTAGAATTCGAATGTGACATTCAAATTTGAAATATTATTTCTAGTCTACAACTGTGTTTAATGAATGTAATATTCGAATTCGAATGCTACATTCAAATTCGAATGTCACATTCAAATTTGGAATAGTATTTCTAGTCTAATACTGTGTTTTAAATGTGATATTCTATTCGAATGTGATATTCGATTTGAATGTGACATTCAAATTCGAAATAGTATTTCTAGTCTAATACTGTGTTTTATAAATGTAATATTCGAATTTGAATGTGACATTCGATTCGAATGTGATATTCGATTCGAATGTGACATTTGAAATAGTGTTTCTAGTCTACAATTGTGTTTTATAATTGTAATATTCGAATGTGATATTCGAATGTAACATTCAAATTCGAATGTGACATTCGAAAACTGTAAATAACATTTAAAAATCGAATTTTTAAGAATATTCGTTCTTATCAGCATTCTATTATGTAAATCAAATTTCTACATTAACATTTGTTCTAACATTCGAATTCGGCTATAAACACATTCCCCCATCCCTATCTCTTGGTATCTTTATTTGAAATGCAAGAATGTAAGTTTAGATGCCGGCCCATTTTTGGTGAACAAACTGGGTTATCCTTGCTGATTGGTGGATAAATTCACTCACCAATAAACAAGAGCTTTCCATGGTCTGAACCAAAAAATAGCTTAGATGCCTTCTTTTTCAAATAAAGAAAGCAAGAGAACGAAGAAAAATTGATAATAGGTGTAAATTAGAAAGTTGCTTAAAACTGCATGCTCTATCTGAATCACAAAAGAGAAATTTGGGTTCAGTGTCCCTTTAAAACTACATGATCTTTCTGAATCATGAAAGTTTAATTTTGACATTAGTGTCTCTTTAAGTCTTCTAACAATATATTACAGCATTTTTGAGTAAAAAATAAAATAACTAAGCGGGTCCTTGGTTTTCTATAGTAATGGGATTTTTATTTCTTTACAATTATAGATCATGTTTATTAAATCTAGTCTGTTTCTATTACCATAGTAGCAGATGAAACATTAACAATACAATACAGTTCTATATGAATTACGAACAACCCCAGCAATAAATGGTTTAAATAATTTGTAATACAGTAATATTTTATACACATATATCTGTAAGTATATTTAATATTCGGTTTTGTGATTTTTTTTTTTTTTACATTTCAAACAGCAAATTCAAGTGTGTGTTAGCATTCCAGACTGGGAAGTGGATTAGTAACCTAACACTGGGGGCCATGTTTGCTAAGCAGTGCTAGGCCTGGGGGCAGATGTGTCAGTCCTCACTGATTTGGACAGTTGAAGATTTCTCAATCATAGCTGTAACCACTTTTAGTTAATATACCATATCTTCATCAAGGGCAGCTGACTCTCACTTGTACTGGTTTGTTTGAAGTTGATACCTTTGTTTAGGCATTTTAGGTACCATTAAATGGCTCAGCACCTGGATACCTTTTATTCTATTGGCTCTGCAAAAGTAGCTTATTTCTCTCTTTCTTTCCTCCATTTCCCTTTAATGTGCTCCAGAGAAATAGGGATGGGTAGCCACAAACAGTACCCAAGACAAACAGGATTACTTTAGAGACCATCCAGGAGTCATTTAATGATCATCAGACTACTTTAGAAGTCATATGCACATCATCAGACATCATCTGGATTGTAATCAGTTAATATTAAAAAAAAAAAGGGTGATGACTTCAGAATGATTAGCAGATTACCTTACTGATTACTTCACAAGCATGGCCAATGAAGGGCTCTAGAGTCATCTCATTTAAATATTTCGGCCTGTGGGCATACTTCAGGATGACTTCATATGACTAGTCTGGAGTCATTGATTACTTCAGAATGACTCCAGGAAGATCATACTTTATGACTAGGGTAGTATGCAATGCAACTCAGTCCCACTTCTCAGATCATGAGACCAGAAACAGTAGTATGCAATACTGCTTAGTCCCACCTCAGATGTGACCAGAAACAATAGTGTTCAACACTACTCAGTCCTACCTTGGATCATGCGAAAAGAAACAGTATTGTGCAATACTGCTCAGTCTCACCTCTCACATCATGTGACCAGAAACAAAAGTGCACAATACTGCTCAGTCGCACCTCTCAGATCATGTGGCCGGAAACAGTAGTGTGCAATACTGCTCATTCCCACCTCGGATCATATAACCAGAAACAGTAATGTGCAACACTGCTCAGTCCCACCTCATGGATCATGTGACCAGGAACAGTAGTATGCAATACTGCTCAGTCCTATCTATCAGATCATGTGACCAGAAACAGTAGTTTGCAATATTGCTCAGTCCCACCTCCTATATCATGTGACCAGAAACAAAAGTGCAAAATACTGTTCAGTCCCACCTCTCATATCATGTGACCAGAAACAGTAGTGTGCAATACTGATCAGTCCCACCTCTCATATCATGTGACCAGAAACAGTAGTGTGCAACACTGCTCAGTCCCATCTATCAGATCGTGTGACCAGAAACAGTAATGTGCAACACTGCTCTTTCCCACCTTCGATAATGTGTCCAGAAACAGTAGTGTGCAACATTGCTCAGCACCACCTCCGATAATGTGACCAGAAACAGTAATGTGCAACACTGCTCAGTCCCACCTCAGATAATATGACCAGAAACAGTAGCGTGCAACACTGCTCAGTCCCACCTCAGATAATATGACCAGAAACAGTAGTGTGCAACACTGCTCAGTCCCATCTATCAGATCATGTGACCAGAAACAGTAATGTGCAATACTGCTCAGTTCCATCTATCAGATCATGTGACCAGAAACAGTAATGTGCAATACTGCTTAGTCCCATCTATCAAATAATGTGACCAAAAACAGTAGTGTGCAATACTGCTCAGTCCCACCTCTTGGATCATGTGACCAGAAACAGTAGTGTGCAATACTGCTCAGTCCAACCTCTTTGATCATGTGACCATGAACAGTAGTGTGCAATACTGCTCAGTCCCAACTCTTGGATCATGTGACCAGGAACAGTAGTGTGCAATACTACTCAGTCCCACCTCTTTGATCATGTGACCATGAACAGTAGTGTGCAATACTGCTCAGTTCCACCTCTTGGATCATGTGACCAGAAACAGTAGTGTGCAATACTGCTCAGTCCCACCTCTTGGATCATGTGACCAGGAACAGTAGTGTGCAACACTGCTCAGTCCTGCCTTGGATCATGAGAGTAGAATGCTACTTAGCTTTACCTCTTGGATTATGTGTCCAAAATCATCTTAAAGGGTTTTTTGATTACTGTTTTCTCTTTTAACTCAGAAAGCAATTGGCATCATATCCCTATTTCACAACAAATACATTTTTACAAATGATCCGAAAACCTAAATTGATAAAAAAAAAAAAAAAAAAAGAAAACCTTGTGGGAATATTGTGGTAAATCCCTTACCATGGATAGCCAGATATCACTTCTTAAAGGGACATGATACCCAAATGTTAAAAAGCTTTAAAGTGATGCAGCATAACTGTAAAAGCTGACTAGAAAATATCACCTGTAAAAAAGGAAGATATTTACCTCAAAAGTATTTACATCCCACTGTAAAGAGACTTTAAGCAGCCAAGTCCCAGGACTTACAAGGGAGTGTGCACCTGGTATGTGCAGGCACATTCATGTTATTTTCCTATTCAGTTTAAGGACATTTACTATGAAATCTCACAAGATTTCAGTGAAATCTCACGAGATCACAGCAAAGCAAAGCATGACCTCATCACTGCTGATGCTGATTGGCTATTGTTTGTTTTTTCCCAACTTGCAGATGGATAGTAGCTGAGACATAACTGTTCATAGAGCACCTACTCTGGTGAGCTGAAGAAATTTTGAGGTAAAATATCTTCCCTTTTTACATACAGATGTTTGGGTGATATTTTATGCTGCATTACTTTCAAGTGATTTGCCTATGAGTATAATGTCCCTTTAATTTTCTATTAGAATTATAACGGTGTGTCATCAAATTATGCACCACATGCAGTAGCATTCCATTATTTTGAGGGCTGGATTTATTATCTAATAGTGCAAATCTGAAATAAATTTGGCGCCGAAAATGGTCAAATGCAGCTGCCTATGGCCATATTTGGCATTTGTTTGTTTTTCAATTCTGAATAATGACATTCTGCCCATGCCTAAACATTAGCAACAGTACATGACTTAAATACCTGCACCAACTAGCTATATTACATACAATGCAATTGTTATTTAAAGGTAATTAATGTTTAATTCAACATCTTGCAAATTGGTAGTAAAAAAAACTTGATTTCTATTAATTTTATCTCAAAGTCTAAATACTAATCCATCAATTTATTTATAGTCTAAATACGTAACTCTTCACTATAGCGTCTTTTTTTTTAAGAGCTTGAGCATGGTCCAAAAATTATCTATCAAAATTTGAAGTGCATGTTAGATGAATAAATTGTCCATTTGGTATTAAAGGGACATAAAACCCTCACATTTTTCTTTCATGATTCAAACATCTTTCCAATTGACTTCTCTTATCAATTTTTCTTCTTTTTTATGCTATCCTTTGTTGAAAAGCAGGAAGGTAAGCTCAGGAGTGTGCACCTGTCTGCAGTACTATATTGCAGCAGTTTTGCAGCGTTATATTTTAGCAAGAGTACTAGATAGCAGCACTATTTACTGTCATGTAGTCCTCCAAACATGTGCATGCTACCTATCTAGATATCACTTAAACAAAGAATAACACAAGAACGAAGCAAATTTGATAACAAAAATAAATTAGTAACTTTTTTCAAAATTGTATTCTCTATCTGAATCATGAAAGAAAATTGTTGTCTTCCATGTCCCTTTAAGTGTTGGTGGTTACATGAGCGGACATTGTATATCATTTTACCTGCCAATTTTATCTAAGTTAGATCTGCATATCTTTTCTATACAAATTCTAAACTGTCAATGTACTTTTAATATAATACTAAATTATTTCTAAAGGGATTCCCCTCTGCATAGATATTGGACAGTTGCCATTAATCCCTCATAGTTGTCCAAAATTCTAGAGATACAATTAGACAGTGACCAAATATAAATTTAGCTCCACATCTCACCTCAATACCAGCGCTGCTTACGGTGCACGATTTCCCCATAGGAATCAATGGGGAAGAGCCGGCTAAAAAAAAACCTAACACCTGCTGCAAAAAAGCAGCGTTCAGCTGTTAACGCAGCCCCATTAATTCCTAACGGGAAATACATTTATGTCTACACCTAACACCCTAACATGAACCCCGAGTCTAAACACCCCTAATCTTACACTTATTAACCCCTAATCTGCCGCCCCCGACATCGCCGACACCTGCATAATATTATTAACCCCTAATATGCCGTTCCGGACACCGCCGCCACCTACATTATACTTATGAACCCCTAATCTGCTGCCCCCAACATCGCCGAATCCTACATTATATTTATTAACCCCTTATCTGCTGCCCCCAATGTCGCCGCAACCTAACTACATTTATTAACCCCTAATCTGCCGCCCCCAACGTGGCCGCCACTATATTAAATGTATTAACCCATAAACCTAACCCCCCTAACTTAAATATAATTTAACTATATCTAAATAAAT
The DNA here is from genome assembly GCF_027579735.1 of Bombina bombina. Classification (NCBI taxonomy): domain Eukaryota; kingdom Metazoa; phylum Chordata; class Amphibia; order Anura; family Bombinatoridae; genus Bombina; species Bombina bombina. The sequence goes on from NC_069503.1 coordinate 150,556,853, forward strand.
ATTACTATCATTAACTAAATAATTCCTATTTAAAACTAAATACTTACCTGTAAAATAAACCCTAAGATAGCTACAATATAACTAATAGTTACAATGTATCTATCTTAGGGTTTATTTTTATTTTACAGGCAACTGTGTATTTATTTTAACTAGGTAGAATAGTTATAAAATAGTTATTAACTATTTAATAGCTACCTAGTTAAAATAAATTCAAATTTATTTGCAGGACATTACCCCAAAGTAATCAGCTCTTTTACCTGTAAATAAAAGTACAATACCCCCCCAACATTAAAACCCACCACCCACACACCCAACCCTACTCTAAAACCTACCCAATAACCCCCTAATAAAACCTAACACTAACCCCTTGAAGATCACCCTACCTTGAGAAGTCTTCACCCAACCGGGCCGAAGTCCTCAACGAAGCCGGGCGAAGTGGTCCTCCAGACGGGCAGAAGTCTTCATCCAAGCCGGTAAGAAGAGGTCCTCCAGACGGGCAGAAGTCTTCCTCCAGGCGGCATCTTCTATCTTCATACATCCGACACGGAGCATCCTCTTCAAACGAAGTTCAACTGAAGAATGAAGGTTCCTTTAAATGACGTCATCCAAGATGGCATCCCTTGAATTCCGATTGGCTGAAAGAATTCTATCAGCCAATCAGAATTAAGGTATAAAAATCCTATTGGCTGATGCAATCAGCCAATAGGATTGAGCTTGCATTCTATTGGCTGATCCAATCAGCCAATAGAATGCGAGTTCAATTCTATTGGCTGATTGGATCAGCCAATAGGATTGAACTTCAATCCTATTGGCTGATTGCATCAGCCAAAAGGATTTTTTCTACCTTAATTCCGATTGGCTGATAGAATTCTATTAGCCAATTCAAGGGACGCCATCTTGGATGACGTCATTTAAAGGAACCTTCATTCTTCAGTTGGACTTCGTTTGAAGAGGATGCTCCCCATCGAATGTCTTGAAGATGGAGCCGCTCCGCGCCGGATGGATGAAGATAGAAGATGCCGCCTGGAGGAAGACTTCTGCCCATCTGGAGGACCTCTTCTTCCTGGCTTGGATGAAGACTTCTGCCCATCTGGAGGACCACTTCGCCCGGCTTTGTTGAGGACTTCGGCCCGGTTGGGTGAAGACTTCTCAAGGTAGGGTGATCTTCAAGGGGTTAGTGTTAGGTTTTATTAAGGGGGTATTGGGTGGGTTTTAGAGTAGGGTTGGTAAAAGAGCTGATTACTTTGGGGCAATGCCCCGCAAAAAGCCCTTTTAAGGGCTATTTGTAATTTAGTATAGGGTAGGGCTTTTTATTATTTTGGGGGGCTGTTTTATTTTATTAAGGGGATTAGATTAGGAGTAATTAGTTTAAAAAACTTGTAATTATTTTATTGTTTTCTGTAATTTAGTGTTGTTTTTTTTCGTACTTTAAATCATTTTTTAAAATTGTATTTAATTGTATTTAGTTTAGGCAATTAATTTAATACTAGTGTAGTGTTAGGTATAATTGTATCTTAGGTTAGAATTTATTTTACAGGTAAATTTGAATTTATTTTAACTAGGTAGCTATTAAATATTTAATAACTATTTAATAACTATTCTACCTAGTAAAATAAATACAAAGTTGCCTGTAAAATAAAAATAAACCCTAAGATAGATACATGTAACTATTAGTGTTATATTGTAGCTATCTTAGGGTTTATTTTATAGGTAAGTATTTAATTTTAAATAGGAATAGTTTAGTGAATTGTAGTAATTTTATTTAGATATATAATTAATAACACAAGAACGAAGCAAATTTGATAACAAAAATAAATTAGTAACTTTTTTCAAAATTGTATTCTCTATCTGAATCATGAAAGAAAATTGTTGTCTTCCATGTCCCTTTAAGTGTTGGTGGTTACATGAGCGGACATTGTATATCATTTTACCTGCCAATTTTATCTAAGTTAGATCTGCATATCTTTTCTATACAAATTCTAAACTGTCAATGTACTTTTAATACAATACTAAATTATTTCTAAAGGGATTCCCCTCTGCATAGATATTGGACAGTTACCATTAATCCCTCATAGTTGTCCAAAATTCTAGAGATACAATTAGACAGTGACCAAATATAAATATCTGTTCTTTAAAAAAAATGGATAGTACCTTTAAAGCAATATGTTTGAGATACTGTTTGATACATTTCTAAAAATATAATTGCACTAGCATGCGACTAGATTATGAGTCTTGCGTTAGCCTTAAAAAGCAGCGTTGAGAGGTCCCAACTCTGCTTTTTAACGCCCACTGGTATTACGAGTCTTGAAATGACAGGTTCACTGCTCACTTTTTTGGCTAGACTCAAAAATACCGCAAATCCACTTACGTCAATTGTGTATCCTCACCAAGATTACTAGTTTTGCGGTAACAGGGGTGCGGTACTAAAGAGCAGTTTTACCTCACCGCTCACCTACAGACAACTCTGGTATCACAGGTTTTTAGAAACCCGTCATTAGCCGCAGAAAAGTGAGCGGAGAGCAAAATTTAGCTCCACATCTCACCTCAATACCAGCGCTGCTTACGGTGCACGATTTCCCCATAGGAATCAATGGGGAAGAGCCGGCTAAAAAAAAACCTAACACCTGCTGCAAAAAAGCAGCGTTCAGCTGTTAACGCAGCCTCATTAATTCCTAACGGGAAATACATTTATGTCTACACCTAACACCCTAACATGAACCCCGAGTCTAAACACCCCTAATCTTACACTTATTAACCCCTAATCTGCCGCCCCCGACATCGCCGACACCTGCATAATATTATTAACCCCTAATATGCCGTTCCGGACACCGCCGCCACCTACATTATACTTATGAACCCCTAATCTGCTGCCCCCAACATCGCCGAATCCTACATTATATTTATTAACCCCTTATCTGCTGCCCCCAATGTCGCCGCAACCTAACTACATTTATTAACCCCTAATCTGCCGCCCCCAACGTGGCCGCCACTATATTAAATGTATTAACCCATAAACCTAACCCCCCTAACTTAAATATAATTTAACTATATCTAAATAAATATTACTATCATTAACTAAATATTTCCTATTTAAAACTAAATACTTACCTGTAAAATAAACCCTAAGATAGCTACAATATAACTAATAGTTACAATGTATCTATCTTAGGGTTTATTTTTATTTTACAGGCAACTGTGTATTTATTTTAACTAGGTAGAATAGTTATAAAATAGTTATTAACTATTTAATAGCTACCTAGTTAAAATAAATTCAAATTTATTTGCAGGACATTACCCCAAAGTAATCAGCTCTTTTACCTGTAAAAAAAAGTACAATACCCCCCCCAACATTAAAACCCACCACCCACACACCCAACCCTACTCTAAAACCCACCCAATACCTCCTTAATAAAACCTAACACTAACCCCTTGAAGATCACCCTACCTTGAGAAGTCTTGACCCAACCGGGCCGAAGTCCTCAATGAAGCCGGGCGAAGTGATCCTCCAGACGGGCAGAAGTCTTCATCCAAGCCAGGAAGAAGAGGTCCTCCAGATGGCAGAAGTCTTCCTCCAGACGGCATCTTCTATCTTCATCCATCCGGGATTGAAGTTCAATCCTATTGGCTGATCCATTCAGCCAATAGGATTGAGCTTGCACTCTATTGGCTGATTGGATCAGCTAATAGAATGCGAGCTCAATCCTATTGGCTGATTGCATCAGCCAATAGGATTTTTCATACCTTAATTCCGATTGGCTGATAGAATTCTTGAATGACGTCATTTAAAGGAACCTTCATTCTTCAGTTGGACTTCGTTTGAAGAGGATGCTTCGCGTCGGATGTCTTGAAGATGGAGCTGCTCCGCGCCGGATGGATGAAGATAGATGCTGCCTGGAGGAAGACTTTTAAATAAATAAATAATAAAATCAGAATTAAGGTATAAAACTAGGTTTTATTAAGGGGGTATTGGGTGGGTTTTAGAGTAGGGTTGGGTGTGTGAGTGGTGGGTTTTAATGTTGGGTGGGTATTGTACTTTTTTTTACAGGTAATAGAGCTGATTACTTTAGGGCAATGCCCCGCAAAAGGCCCTTTTAAGGGCTATTTGTAATTTAGTATAGGGTAGGGCTTTTTATTATTTTGGGGAGCTTTTTTATTTTATTAGGGGGATTAGATTAGGTGTAATTAGTTTAAAAAAGTTGATATTATTTTATTATTTTCTGTAATTTAGTGTTTGTTTTTTTTCATTCTTTTCTGTATTTAATTGTATTTAGTTTAGGAAATTAATTTAATTATTGTGTAGTGTTAGGTGTAATTGTAACTATTCTACCTAGTTAAAATAAATACAAAGTTGCATGTAAAATAAAAATATACCCTAAGATAGATACAATGTAACTATTAGTTATATTGTAGCTATTTTAGGATTTATTTTACAGGTAAGTATTTAGTTTTAAATAGGAATTATTTAGTTAATGATAGTAATATTTATTTAGATATATTTAAATTATATTTAAGTTAGGGGGTTAGGTTTAGCGTTAGACTTAGGTTTAGGGGTTAATACATTTAATATAGTGGCGGCAACGTTGGGGGCGGCAGATTAGGGGTTAATAAATGTAGTTAGATTGTGGCGACATTGGGGGCGGCAGATTAGGGGTAAATAAATATAATGTAGGGTTCGGCGATGTTGGGGGCAGCAGATTAGGGGTTATTAACTATAATGTAGGTGGCGGCGGTGTCCGGAGCAGCAGATTAGGGGTTAATAATATTATGCAGGTGTCAGCGATGTCGGGGGTGACAGATTAGGGGTTAATAAGTGTAAGATATGGGGTGTTTAGACTCAGGGTTCATGTTAGGGTGTTAGGTGTAGACATAAAATGTATTTCCCCATAGGAATCAATGGGCCTGCGTTAAGAGCTGAATGCTGCTTTTTTGCAGGTGTTAGGTTTTTTTTCAGTCGGCTCTCCCCCATTGATTCCTATGGGGAAATCGTGCACGAGCACGTTTTGCAAGCTCACCGCTACCGTAAGCAGCGCTGGTATTGAGGTGAGATGTGGAGCTAAATTTTGCTCTCCACTCACTTTTCTGCGGCTAACGCCGGGTTTCTAAAAACCTGTAATACCAGCGTTGTCTGTAGGTGAGCGGTGAGGGAAAACTGCTCATTAGCACCGCACCCCTGTTACCGCAAAACTCATAATCTAGGTGATGGTGCTTAGTTATAGTAAAAGTCGATGCGTTTTATTTAAAAATTTCAGTACCATTTGCATAATATTCTTCACAAAGTTTTGCAAGTGTATTGTAAGGGATAAGAAAGTTTTCATGAGTCCATATACAAATAATTAATCAATAGTTAGTGTATTAGCAGTTTATATTATAAATTTGCTTATTAGAAAAAACATATACAGTATATCTCTGTTAAAAACAGTGTGCAATGCAGAGGTTAAAAACGCCTCCTATGGAAGCGTTTTTAACCTCTCCATTGCACACTGTTTTTAACAGAGAAAGTTTTAAAGAACTGGATACCTATATTGTGTGTGTATATATACATGTTAATCTACCCATTAAATTGTAATATCTTTATACACTGGGTTCATATGACCTCTGACTGTATATGAGAGCTATACACCCAAGTCTCTGCTGTATTATGGGACAGTATTCCTGACTATAACTGGAATAAGGGAAAGAGGGCTTAAGCAGAAACAACACAATGAGATCAGAAAGAGAGATGACCTCTAACCAATATTGGATGAGGTTGAATCAAGTGAGTGTGCATTTATTCATTTATTTGAGTGAATAACATTGATACAAACAATCTTCACTAGGAGTGCTCCTTTTGTGCGCTTGTCCACTCTCTATCGTTTCAGAAAACTTCTGAATAAATAAAAAATGTATATAACACATGAATAGATGAAATGATTTGATTAATTATTGGGAATGACATTATCATTTGTATCTATGGTTTCATCTATTCATGTGTTATATACATTTTTTGTTTATTCAGACATGTTATAAAAACATTTTCTAAATATGTTGTTTGGGCTGGTATAGAAGGTTACCTATATTAATCATTAAACACCATTATCATTTTTTTTATTATTTTAAAGTCTTTTATTGATTTTATAACATATACATTAACAAAATTGAAGCAGGGATTCAGTGCAACAATATTTGAAAAACAATCAGCAGTGTCACAGAGTTATAGTCTCTTATGGATAGCAGAGCTATTTGTTTCCTTTATCCAGGATATAACAGTCTGAATTGCAAACAATTGAACTGATCTTCAATGATCCCTTGTTAAGTCAAATCAAGATAAAAGCAAAAAATAAACTTTTATTAAATTAAGTAAAGAAGTTTGCTGCTGCGCTACTTTCTCCTAATTACTTTGTTTTTCTCCCCCCTATTTCTATATCCATGTCTGAGACAGTTATATTGTTCTAGACATTTTAGGTTGTCCCCAGATACTCTTCCCATAAAAATACTATAGAGTGATAATCTTCAATTCGGTTAGTGTGCTGGTAATGATATTTTTCCAGTGATAATACCTTAGACACCTGCTCTCTCCATTCTTGTACCTTGGGTACCCTCGTACTTTTCCAGAGCCTAGGTATCAACTGCCTAGCGCAATTTAACATAATATAGAGCAGTGTGGCTCTCAATTTACATTTTATTTTAGGAACCTTATTTAGTAATAATACAAACGGGCTACATTCTAGTTGGATTGTTATTACCTTCCCAATTTCTAATTGTATATCGGTCCAGTATGGTGTTATTAAGGGACATCCCCACCAGATATGTGATAGGTTTCCCTCTTGTTCACATCCCCTCCAGCATAGCTTGCTAGTGTTTGGATAAATTTCAGCCAGTCTTTTGGGTGTTAAATACCATCTGGTAAGCAATTTTATATTAGTTTCTGTAGCGTTCATGGAGGATGGGGCTTTTCCCATTTGCTGGAAAACTGTCTGCCATTCTATTGGTGTTAGTTCCGTCTGTAGTTCCCTCTCCCATGTTTTAGTATTTTGCCGGCAACTGTTTTGAGTGCATTGCTACTAGTAGTTTATATGAATGTGACAACCCTTTCTTCGATGTGCCCGAGGAGTAGCAAATTGACTCGAATGGGGTGAGTGGCCTGAGGGAGTCTGTTTTTTGCTTGTTATGACCTATATAATGTGATAGTTGTAAATGTTCATACCAGTTCTGGTCTTTGAGTATATTTTTATCCGACAGTTCTGTCCTAGTTAATAGTCTACCATTTTCTAGACTAGAGTATATTGGCACACAGCAATGTATGTTCATGGTTTTTTCCCTTATCTTGTTATGTCCTATCAGGGATTCAGTGTTTGTTAATAAAGGGGTTAAAGGGGCTGGAATAGACGAGAGATCCTTTTTGTTTTGTAATATTGAGTCCCATACGTCAAATGTTTCTGTCACTATACTTGGTGGTGATCCACCGAGCTTTCTCTGTGGTTTACTGAGCCAACAAAGGCTGCTCAGGCTAAATGTGTTAGTTATATTATGTTCTAGCTTTATCCATTCCTTGTTGTCTGAATGTTTACACCAGTCTATAATTCTAGTTAACATGGACGCATGCTTATAGCACATCAGGTTGGGCACTCCCAGGCCCCCGTTACATCTATCCCTATATAAGATTTTCTTTGAGACCCTCTGCATTTTGTTCTGCCAGATAAATGAGTTTACATAAGCTTGGATTCTATTCAGATATGTTTTCGGCAGCGCGATAGGCACCGTTTGAAAGATATATAATATTATAATCTTAAAGGCATGTATTCTACCAAGCCAAGATAGGTATTTATTTTTCCATCCGTTAATCTCCACCTGAAGCTCTTTTAACAGTTTCATATAGTTTAATGTGTAGAGCTCCTCTTTAGTTTTTGCAACTTGTATACCTAAGTATGTCAGGGAATTCTTTTGGATAGAAAATAGGAAATGGTTACTGATATATTGTAGCAGGGCGTCGGGTACTGACACTCCTAGGACCTCAGATTTAGTCGTATTGATTTTAAAATATGAGTGGGAGCTATATAGGTCGAATTCCAGTTGTAATGCTTTAAGGGATGATATTGGGTTAGTCAACGTCAATAAAATATCATCTGCATAAAGTGATAATTTATAGTGTGTGTCTTGGATTTTGAGACCCTCTATAGAAGGATTTTGACGTATTTTGGAAGCCAATACTTCCATAGCCAATACGAATAATAGGGGGGATAGAGGGCATCCCTGCCTGTTTCCGTTTCTAATATTAATGGTATTTGAGAGGGAATCATTTAACCTGACCCTAGCCGATGGGTTACTATATAATGCAAAGATCTTATCTAGCATGTGCGGTCCTATGCCGAATCTAATAAGGGTTTGTTGCAGGAACACCCAATTCAGCCTGTCAAAGGATTTCTCCGCGTTGATACCCAGAAATATCGTAGGTATCTTTTCTTTGTGTACATATTCCATAAGGTCAATGGTTTTCACCGTATTATCCCGTGCCTCACGGGACGGAACAAAGCCGGCTTGGTTTAAATGTATCAGCACAGGCAGGTATCTGTTAAGTCTCGTGGCTAGGATCTTCGCGTATACCTTCACGTCTACATTTAGTAAAGATATAGGCCGAAAGTTTGACGGGGTATTCGCTGGCTTCACAGTAATGTGTGCCTCCAGCATAGTGGGTGGGAATGTAGTGTCAGGTGATATTTGATTAAAAAGTTTCTGTAAATGCAGCAACAGAATAGGGGAGAATTTTTTATAGTATTGTACTGAATAGCCATCTTTGCCTGGGCTTTTCCCTGAGTTTAGGTTTTTAATGGCCAACGCTATCTCTCCTGCCGTTATTGGGCTTTCTAGATCTTTGGTTTGGTCTGCTGATAGCTGGGGCAATTGGCATTCTTCTAGGTAGGATTGCATGCCAGGTAATGTGATGTTATGTGTTTCCTCCCTCTCTATATTATAGAGCATCGAATAGTATGCCTCAAATTGAGATAAGATGCTTGGTGTGGTTTTTACTTTTTGGTTATTGGATGTGTTAATTTCATGTATATATGTCTTAAGCTTTTTGAGTTTTAGAGCTCTCGCTAGCAATTTCCCACTCCTGTTGCTTTCATAGTTGTAGTGTTAAGTTTTAGAGTCATCAAATTATATTCTTTAGCTAATAGATCCCTCAAGGCTTCTCTGGCTTTTAGTAGTTCCCCCAATAGGTTTTCATTATGTGGGTCCTGTTTGTGTTTAAATTCTATTTGGGATAGTGTGCTTGATAGGTCTTTATAGTGTTGTCTAGATACTTGTTTCATATGTGATTTGTATTTGATGAACTCTCCCCTCATGAAGCATTTATGTGCTTCCCACACCATGAATGGGTTGCTTTCTGCCTGTGCGTTTATTGTAAAGTATTCTTTCATTGATCTAGTCAATTTTTCTACGTATATGGGAGTATTTAGTAGGGAGTTGTCTAGCCTCCAGTTAAAGGATTGGGTTGGTGCATTAGGCCAGTTAAGTTGGGTTATCACTGCAGAGTGGTCTGACCATGTTGTATGTGAGATTCTTGAGTTACATACAGTCGTTAGACCTTTTTGATTAGTCAGTATGTAGTCTATTCGACTGTAGGAGTGGTGTGGTGATGAGAAAAAAGTGTAATCTTTTTTGGAGGGGTTTACAAACCTCCAGACGTCATATAAATTGTGATCTCTCATCAATTTCCCTAAGTATTTGGTCATATAGTTTGAGGTTCTTTTTATAGCGTGTGAACTATCCATGTAGGGATCTATTGTAGTGTTCAAGTCCCCCCCTATGAATGTCACTCCTCTTGAGAAGTCAATTTATTATAGTAGTAGTATTTTATTAAAGGTCTTTTTAAGGAATGGGAGTTGCCACACGTTAGGTGCATATATGTTTATCAGGGTTACTGGGCTTCCAAAAAGGAGCCCAAATACTCCAAGGAATCTACCTTCTGTATCTGATGTGGTCTGTATATGTTTAAAGGGAGTATCTTTGTGTATTAGGATGCTAACCCCACATCTCTTAGTTTCTGCAGAGCTATGATAGTGCTGAGTGTAACGTGTCCCAAAGTACTTAGGCTCATTCCTTTTCTTAAAATGGGTCTTTTGAAGGAATATTATATCCCCTTTCTTCTTATACATATCTAATAGAGCTATTGACCTCTTCTGCGGGGAATTTAGTCCCTTTGCATTTTGGGAGATGAGATTAATCTGTTTACTCATGTTAATCTTCCTGAGGTGTAGGTTATATTAGAACCAATGTAGCTGTTATACCCCTTATGAGTAGTACTAAGTTCTAACTATATTTGGTAGCACAGCAGTTAGAGTGCAAATCAAAATCAAAAAAACGAAAAGAAAAAAGAAAAAAAGAAAAAAAAAAGGATACTCAAATAACAATACAAACAATTTCAAAAACAAAACAATAACAATAGCTTCTTTCGTCTTGTGTCCGTTGCAGAAAACTAGTTAAATACAATCTACACCTTACTAAAAGTTGCTATGTAGTGCTTATTGTATTACCTATATATCTAGCAATAGATCTTATATTTAACTGTTATTCAACAAAGAGGTGTAAACCAACAATAAACATGTATCAATAATAGCATACATTATTATTAGGCATATAGATATATTTATGGAGCCAGTAACGTGACTTTAAATGTAACATATTTTCAACTTTTATGCTTAGAACTTTTGTGAACAGTTAAGGTAGTAGCTACAAGGTACAGCTAATAGCCACACCAGAAAGTTTGTGTTCACTTTAAAATTCAAAGTCTGTGTGTGTATTCATATTTTACCCATCCAGACGTATCTCGGCACGTTCATCCTTCGTCTGAAGTGGCCTCTCTGGGAGTTTGAGCCATTCTTTTTGTTTGTGGTGGTTGCAGTTTCATAGGGAAGCTATTCTCCTTAGAATAGGGCTCTTTATGTCCTTTGTTGATGTCTTTGGGACGTTTCTTCCTTTGCGGCATCGGTTGTGGATCTCTATTTTCTGGATCTGTAGGGGGATCTAGGTCCAGAGCGGCACAAAAGTCTGGAACCTCCGAAGTTTTGGTGCAGGAAAGCTTGCTGTTCCCGTGCAGGACATATAAATGGAATGGGAAGCCCCATCTATATAATATTTTTTTGCTCCTTAGCAGGGCTGTTAATGGCACTAATTCTTTCCTTCTTTGCAATGTCCGCTGTGACAGATCAGCGTAGAATTGGAGAACGGTACCCCTGAATTTCACTGGTTGGTTTCTACGGGACAGATTGAGAATTTCTTCTTTTTCCATAAATTGTTTAAACTTAATTATTATGTCTCTAGGTGGAGCTTTATCTGATGGTCTGGGCCTTAGGGCCCTATGCACTCTGTCCCAATTTATTTCCCTGGACGATGTTTCTCCTCTCAGGTGGGTGAACAGTGCTGGAAGGTAAGTAGGCAGGTCCTTTGGTAGTACCGACTCTGGGATACCTCTGATGCGTAGGTTCTTCCTACGTCCCCTATTCTCGAGATCCTCTATTTTATCGTGAAGAGTCTCTATTAGGTCTGCTTGTGAAGTTGAGGTCTCCTGAAGTTGATTCACTTCTTCCTGTATATTATTTGTGTAATCTTCAAGGGTATCTACCCGAAACCCTATGGTGTGCATTTCCTGTTTCAATTCCGCCATCTCTTCTCTCATACATGTCCTGACTATCTCTGCTATGTCCTGTTTTGAGGCCAAAGAGGACAAAACAGATGTAGGTATCTGTGATAGGGTTTCTGGCGTTTTCTGGGCCCTAATGGGCGATTGTGAGGTTGGTGAGATCCCTCCTATTTGCTCTTGCTCCATAGAAGTGGAGTGCTGGCTTGCAGGGTTAAAAAAGGATTCCACACTGGGGCCTTTCATGTGTGTAAGTTTTGCAGCTTTTAGAGGTTTCATTAATCTCTTAGACGCCATTTTGGGGCCCTCCTTCAACAAATTCTGTGGTTTGTTTTATGTCTTTATTAGAGTTAGTATTACTGTTTAGTATTAATTCGTAGGCAGTCTATGTTTCTTGAGCTTAAGGCTTTAACGTGTGCCCCCTACGCCCATGTACTTGTTGCTGATTGTAGGGTATTTGGTCAGATTATGGGCTTATCTCCAAAAGCAATGTCCTTTCCCCAGTTGTACTTTGTGGGACACTCTATAAATAATTACTTGAGATAAAGTGGAGTTTCTCACTCTTTTTTCTTTTTTTTCCCCTCCTTTTTTGTATACTGTCCCTCCTGTTAAGTGTGGATTAATATGATCCCCGCTACTTTACTTTTGCTGCGCCACAGCTATTAGACCTAGTTTCTTGCTGTTGCTGATATTATGGACTAGTTATCGCTGCAGCAAACTGGCCCCCGTTATCAAGATTTTTGCATGTTTCAGTTGTCCGGTAAGTGTGGGGCCACTACCTCTCCTGCCTGACCTGCCCGGATCTTATGCTGGCTTTATTTTAGTTTAGTTTTGTTTTTTGGTTATCGCACTTACTCTGTGTGCGCACCGTGTTTTGGCCGCCGGTCTGTAAGCTGATCACTCGATCTCTCGGCGCTGAATAGTCTCACCCGGTGTGTCCGGTTCAGACCTTGGGCTCCTCCGTGTCTATAGGGCAGGGTATCGGTGACTACAGCCGCAGTTTTGACAGGGTCTTTCTCGCTCACCTCCCGCCTCTTCTGATGGCGGCCTCTCTGTAATTGCCGAGATGATAAAAATTCTACTTTGGAATGTCCCCGGTTTAGGCTCTGTACTCTGCCGTTGCTGTTCTCTGGCTCCAATTAATTAACATGTAGGCTCATATGCTATTCTTTACTTAATTGTGCATGCTGGTTTACGGAGCTATGGAGTTATGCTGCCATCTTAGCAGCGGCCAGCTCCGCCCCCACACCATTATCATTTTTTAGTCTAGTTTGGGTCGCTTTTTGGTAAGACATTATATTGTTTGAATTGATGCATTTAATTTTATTTTTATTCATCAGTTGCTCTGCTTGTATTTGCTTAGATCTAAATCCACAGCGAGAGAAGAGTCTAATATGTGTATAGGTATAGCAGGTGTTTACTCACTATCTAACCAATGAGATTGTTTTGTAACTTTTTTAAACTGCTAATTGACAGATGTTCTTTAGGTCTATGATTAC